>NC_031965.2:1289354-1589354 GCF_001858045.2 Oreochromis niloticus
ACACTACAGACACACACACACTACAGACACACACACTACAGACACCTGTCTGTGTTGAAGCTGCTTTTTAAAAGTGTGAACACATTTTGGAACTAATGTGCAGAAGGCACAATCCACCTTAGGTCCACCGACGGTGAACCAGAACCTTAAGAAAGCCCCTGTTTGAGGACCTGAAACCCAGAGATGGAGCAGCTCAGTAATGCAGGAGGGGCCCTCACCTCATAAGGCCGTACAAGTAAGAACCCTGATATGTCAAGATTTATGAGTGAGTTGAAAGATTTACAGCAGCAGTATGAACAGACTGGAGGTGACTAACATATGCTTTACTCATACAAGAAAACAATAATCCGAGTGAGAGAAGATGAAGGCATCTCCAGTATCTCCAGTATCTCCAGTTCACTTTTTGAAACAACAGTCTTGTGTTTAGCAATATTTCAAGTGCACAATGGTGTCATTTTAAATACACATCTAAAATAAGAAACAGAGCTTTTCAGAAGAAAATGTTTGCAAAGTGTCTGAAATGTAACATTCCAACTTCCCCTTTAGTGTGTTTGTTGGGCAGCTTAGATTATGTCACTACAGAAAGAATATAGCCCATATGGTTTTCACTGCCCTATGCATAGCCAAGAAAACAGTCCTCATGAACTGGAAAAATAAAAATAATCTTAATTCTAACCAATATAGAAATTATCTATTAGATTACATTAGTCTTGATACAGACTCTGCCACCACATCAGATCAATTGCTCTGGGCTCCTTTGATCAGCTCCATCACCTAATGGGGGTGGGGGGGGGTCATAGTTTGGTCCCACCTTCGCTGTTGTGATTGGTGTGGGGCTGAGCCCCCATACATGGGTGGGTGTATGGGGGCGAGGGCTTTCTCTGTGGTGGGGTCAGGTGGGCTTCCCCGGGCTCTGTGGGGCCAGGCGGCGCTGCTGCTGTGGGCCCCCGGTCCAGATGGGCCTGGGCCCCCTTGCCCTGGTGGGTTCCAGAGTATGGGGTGCCTACTGGGGTCAGCGGGGCAGCTGGCAGCTGCCCCTCCCTTCCTTCCCTCCCCATCTCCAGCTGCCTCCCTCTTCCCGCTCCACCACAATCACCCACACATGCAGGGCCTTGGGGTAGGGGTGTGTCACCAGGGTGCAGAGGAGGCATCCCCCCCCTCTGTCCCCTTCTGGCTGCCTGTGCCTCAATTTTTTTCCCACAACTTAGACATTCACATTACACTCTCATAACACATACATATAGGATCTTGGGGGTGGGCACGCTACACGGCATCCAGAAGACCATCAGGGTGTACACCTCACCCGTCGTTGCCCACCTCTCAATTTTAAATACACGTAGACATTGAGGGCTATCAGGAGGGGCTATGCGCTTACCTGCTGCTCTGGCAGGTAGCGCCATGCCCTCCTGGGTTTTAAATGCACCTTAGAACACACATGCATCAACACTACATATGAGCGGGCGGAGGGAGGTTTGGAGTCTTCTCACACCCCCGTTCTCTGCAGCCTGTTGGGGCGGGGGGCTGGGAGGAGGAGTTGGCCGCCCGATTGGGGTCTGGATTGTGGGGCCTCCCTGCTGCTGGGAGTCGGGGCGGTCTGCTTCTCTCTACCCCAGGGAAAAGGGTAACACCACCTGGGTCTGGGTGCAGTTTCCCCCTCCAGGGGCAAGGGTACCCAGACCCGGTTCTTAGAGTACGCTTGGGGAGTGTGATTGTGTGTACAGTGTCTCTCTATGTCTGTCTCCATGTTGGGTGAGTGTTGAGTAATTGCATATGAGAGCATGAGGGTGGGAATGGATGTTTGTATCTGTGTGTGCCTGTTTGTTTGTGTCCGTATGTCAGGTTGGGTATCAGACGCCACCTCTCTGGGGACATCTCAGGCCCTCCAAGGTTTGGAGGTCTATCTCCCCCACCACTCCCCCTGCCAGTGGCAGACGCCCTCAGACATCGGTGGTTCTTTGTGTCCGGGGATGGGCGTCCAGGTACCCACCGACTCACTCCTGGTGGCTGCTTGTCGGGGCCTGGACCCTGGGGCTCGCTCAGGCCCCTTCAGGGGGTGGGGTGCCTTTGGCCTCTCGGCCTGGGGCTGGGTCACTCAGGCACAGCTGGCTGCGGGCGGAGCTCACAGGCACGTCACTGCAACCCCCCCTGGCTTCTGCTCCGCGGCTGCTGAGTGACCCCTCATCTGGGACTCTCCTCAGCTCTTTCTGGGATAGTGGCGCGGCTGCCCCTCTGTTGGTCTTCCTTGGTCTCTTGTGTTCTGAGGGCCTCTGGATGTCTGGGGCCTGGATCTCCTCCATACCTGCTTCATGCCCTGGAGGACGGGACTGTGGCCCCCCCACACCCTCTAGCAGATCATTACATGAAGGAACCTTTTAAATACAAGCGCGCTCATGCTCACAGGTGTACACACAGGTGATCACACACAAACTACACCCTTTTTGGTTCCTACCTCAAAGCACACTGTGCACTGTCGATCTCACGTGCTGCACAATAATGTTTAATATTTACTGTTATATTCACATAGATTATCGCGATGATGTTGTTTATTATGTTGCTCTGTTTTTTTGCTTGTTTTCTCTTTTTTCTTTCTCAACAGGTGATCCAGGTGATTGATATTTGGATTTTTTTGTCTGTTTGTTTTGTTGGGTTCCCCCCCCCCTTATCACCGTTCCTCTTCCCCACTGTTTTTCTTTCCCTCTTTCTTTCCCCCAGTCATATCTGTCCCGTGTGTAGCAAGTGAAAATAAAATAAAATAAAGAACAAAAGGTGAATCTAATGGACCAATACAGCAAGGCTGGGATGGTCCATTTGGTAAAGTAAATCCGTTGGGCATCTTTCTTGGCCTTTAGACAATAATTCTGATGGCAAAAGAGCCAAACGGGACAGGCAGGAAAAAAAAAAAAAAGTTTGCTAATGAGACATGATGCCCGATCGACAGGGTGAATGGGAAAACTGACACCCAGTAAAACCAGTGTCTTCTAGCACCAGTAAAACTACTCTTTAGGCCTTTGTTAAATAAATCTGAGAGTTTTTTCATTGTAGTAAAAAGATTCATGTGATGGAGTTGCAGCAGATGGCCCCGCCCCTCTCTGAGCCTGGCTCTGCTGGAGGCCTCTTCCTGTTAAAAGGGAGTTTTTCCTTCCCACTGTTGCCAAGTACTTGCTCGTGGAGGGTAGTCTGATTTGTGGGGTTTTCTCACTAGGGCATCGTCTTGATGCGTTCTCAATCATCCAGGAAAGTAAATCTCCAAAAGTTGAATCTGTTCATCTGGACGTAGCGTTTTGTGGGAGAAATGTTTCATCACTCATCCAAGTGACTTCTTCAGTCTCAGCTGACTGCAGGTTTCCCCAAACCTTATAAACAGTACATTTGCATAATGACTGAAACCAGCCCACTGGTCCACCCCAAGGATCGGGTCCACCGACACAAACAGAGTAACATAGTGTACGCTGTTAAGTGCCAGGAGGATTGCCAGGATTTATACATCGGGGAAACCAAACAACCTCTACCAAAGCGGATGGCACAACACAGCAGAGCTACCTCATCAGGCCAGGACTCTGCAGTCTATTTACACCTACAGGCCAGTGGACACTCTTTCAACGATGAGGATGTGCACATCCTGGACAGGGAGGAACGCTGGTTTGAGCGCGGAGTCAAGGAGGCCATTTACGTGAAAAGGGAAAGACCATCTCTGAATCGAGGAGGGGGCCTAAGGGTACATCTGTCACCATCTTACAATGCTGTGATTGCAGCCATTCCCCAACTCTCTGTGAATGGGACTCATGGCCATTGATCAGTGTTCTTTGATCAGTGGGTTTTGGTCAGTGATTGCTGATCAATGGTCATGGGAATTTGCATAATTATGATTAAGGAACTGACCTCACAGCCCATTGTTCCTTCAGTGGGCTGGTTTCAGTCATTATGCAAATGTACTGTTTATAAGGTTTGGGGAAACCTGCAGTCAGCTGAGACTGAAGAAGTCACTTGGATGAGTGACGAAATGTTTCTCCCACAAAACGCTACGTCCAGATGAACAGAATCAACTTTTGGAGAAGTCTCACTAGGGCAGTTACTTTAGGATATAAAGCACTTTGACTGCTGTTGTGATTTGATGTAATATAAACCAAATTGAATTCAACTGAATTAAATTCAACTAAAGTGCCTGGAAACTGAAACACCGAGCCACTGCTGTTAACCACTGCAATCCAAATGTGCTTCCATCCATACAAAAGCAGGCAGTGCTGAGCCGATGCAGGATTTCTTCTAAACAAACACAGCAACACCAGAGTTAAGTGACAGACAAGTGTTCACACAGAGAGCAGAGCCTAATTAGTGAAATCACCTGCTGCACTGATGTGACAGTCCTACAGTGTGGTTTCAAACATTTGTTCAGCCCTGCTGCTTCTCTCTCTGCTTTTAGCCACATGATCCAGTCTGATTAGAGGGGAAATGATGGACATTTGTTAAGAAACAGCACCATCTCCTGGTCTTTGGAAAAGCTTTAAAGGACAATTCCTAGTTGTTGTGGCTGTTTGTAGCAAGCGGTTGCATCCTTCTAGCAGCTGTTTCATTAACAAAATAAAACTTTTGATCTTTATAGCTCAAACAGGAAGGTGCATCTACTGCTCCGGTAGAGGTAAGCCATTCACTTTAAAAACAGTCTGCTTATGAAAACTTGACCTTGACTTTTATAGGATAGTTGTACCAGTATCTTTCTAGTATCACCATTCCCCGTTAAGAGTTTAGGCAAGTTAAATTAGCATCATCACTTTGGATGCTAAAAAGAGAGACTCCTTCAAAATAATGAAATCATATCTGAGTGAAATGAAGAACAGTTTGTAACCTGAAAAACCTTTTGAGATATGCTGTAGGCTTACTGTATCCACACGTGTGTCCTCACTTCCTGGGTCTGACGCCATCATTTCTCTTTGAGAGTGAAACAACTGTTTGATCTCACTAACCTCTTCAGTACTTTGATGATCCTACATCACTTGAAGACAGTGAATGTACTGGTCTGTGTCACCAGACCTGAAGCTAGTAATAAGGAACAGCAAGTGACTGTAGTGATGGAGCCAAAACAGACGACAACAGGAGAGAGAGAGAGATGACCTGTGTTTGTCCCAACTGTAGTTTCTCGTTCTGTTTTCTCTCCTCTACCTCCTTCACCTCCACATTTCAACAGGACCAGTGTTCATCATTCCAGAAAACTCCTCAGTGGTCCAGCTCTTTGTCATATCCATTCCATCATCATCATTTCAGTATGATGTGTAACAAAGTAACAAAGTGGTCCTATCACCTCAGGCTTTTTAAATGATTCTTGTTTTTTTTTTCCCTCATTGTTCACTTTGTGTCAAATTAATCATTGAACTAACTGTTGATGACCTGTGCCACACACTGATCCGTATCATTTGTCAGATAATTGCAGTAAAACATTCCAAAAGTCCCCGACAGCACAAATCCTGTCATGAGGTCCACTTTAGTGGGTCGGATTACCAGAAGCAACGCCTAACACAGAGCTCCCAGCTACAGTGGCCTGTGCTGCTACACTTGTAAGTCAAAGTAGTCATTCCCTTATCTTAAAGCATTAACAGAAGGGTGAATGATATAAAAACATCACCCATACACTTGTTATGAAGGCAGAAACTAAAGTAGGAAACTAAAAGGGTCTTTTTACAAGGCTGTAAACATGTTATGTAACGTCCAAGACGGTCTGATACCGAGACCATTCGTTTTTACAGTATTTTGTTATTTTACTTTACTGTGTGTGTGTGTGTGTGTGTGTGTGTGTGTGTGTGCGTGTGCATGTGTGCGTGCGTGCTTAAAAGCAGAATTTATTTTAAACCATGCCCAAAGTCAGTTCCTGTTTCTGGGACATGGTCAGCACCCTCTGCATCCTCACTGACAGACACGATCACTGCACAACACAAATTTCCCAAACATGAGGAGCACTGTCACACCGGTTGCATGTATAAAGAATATTCTCCATTTCAGTGCCATAGACAGAAAACAATCTCAGCATGCAGTAAGGTAGAACCAACCACGCACTCTCTTGTAAGCTCACTGACCTGACCCTTTAAAGATGAATCGCTGTTTTTATGATCCTTCAGCAAAGAGTCAACACAGCCATTTCTCTTGGGCCTGCGACTTTATTCTCTCAGGTAATCAGGTCCAGAAGAATCTCATTAACATCTGGTCTATGCAGTGATGTTGGTGCCAGACACAGATTGTGTTCCATTTCCCTGCAGGTTATTGGTAATCCAATAAAATTATCTGCAATCGGAGCAGTGCTCTTGGGAACTGGGGAGTAATTGCATTTCCTTTCTTGTTCACGACTCTGATGTGTTATGTGTCCGTCCATAAAACACACTCAAGCAAAAAGATCTAAAAATGAAAATGAAGGTTGGATGCCCAGAGGTATAATTGAATTACATCTCATTCTGATGGATTTCCATTTATGCTACTGTGGTAGCACGACTGAAAGTATGGGGGCCAGTTTTGGGGTTTTGCCCACAGAGCTGCATGATGGATCATTTTCATAAACCTCACAGCAAAATGAATGTGAATAGAAACAGGTTAATAACAGAAGAAGACAAAACTGCTGTGTTTCTGATGTTGAGAGTAATTAAACTGTATTTTATAAGTGTGTTTATTAGATTGTTACACAAGTGACATATTTTATTTCATATTTTTAGACTTAAAATTACACACATCGGTGCCAAATAGCCCACAGCTGTCCTGAGGATGACATGCTTCCCTCTCATCTGCACTCAGTGTCAGTCAGGTCACATTATATTAAACTGGTAAAAATGGGAATAAACTCTGTGGGACTCATTTGGCATTCACACTTATTAGTGTGCACTTTTAACACTAACAGCTGTGCTGCTGCTCATCTCTTCAGTGTGTGATTCCATCCTACGTCTTTTGCACCACATTTTCAAATATTTCTCAAAGAAACTGCTCTGCATTATTTTTGAGTGACTTTCTATACCAGGTGCAGTCATAAGGTTTGAGAACACCACCCATAAAGAACAAAAAAAACCCAAACCCAGTCCTGATTGAACTTCAATTATCCCCTTCAAAGAGGGCATGTCCTTCCATCACTGCTTCCGTTTTCCCTTGAAGACCATGGAGATCCCATCTAACATCTTTCCCTTATGCCTCTCTGCACATTAAACCTCCTCTAAGTGTAGATACAGCAAACACTAAATGTCAGTTTCATTTCTGGGACAAAGACAAAGTCACATGGGCGGCTGTAGCTCAGTAAGCAGAGTAGGCCATCTCCTAGTTGGAAGGTTGATGGTTCACTCCAGTCTCCAGCCTGCATGCCTAAGTATCTCCAAGCAAGTTACTGAAGCCCGAGTCGCTCTCTGATGTATTTATTGGGGAGTGAATGTTAGCTAGCAAGCACTGAGCATAGGAAAAAGCGCTCGTATGACTGTGTGAATGAGGGACGCTGTGTAAAACGCTTTGAGTGCTGAAATAGAATACAAAAGTACTACATAAGAAGCAGTCCATTTATCATAAAATATACGTTTACATGCCTCAGCGTAGTCTTACCTGGGGGAAAGTGCTGACCTGATCCTCTGTCTTTGGGTTTGGCATCTGTTCACTCCTCAGCTCAAAACTGTTGTTTGCTCTTCAACTCAAAGCCAGAGACCCAGTTTTCACCAGCAAGAATCATGACCACCAAATTTAGTTCAACCTGTCGCTGAAGGTGATGTGCAAGTTTGTAGGTCATGGTGAAACTGTAGAAACAGCAGCCATGCTGGAAGGAATGACGAGAGGAGACTGGCCAAAATGAAATCTGATAAGCTTTTTCCTTCTTATCGACAGAGCTGTGAAACTTTTTGACAGCTCAGCTGCAATAACACAATATCATAGAAACCTAATGTGTACTTTATTCATACACATACACTGCACGTATGTGTTATATTTACACATACCTGTGGGGTGGGCTCTATGATGGGGTAAGAGATTAGTGGAATCAAAACATCGGTGGACTTAGAGGCTTACCTCAGCTGTCCAAAGCAGCAGTGCAGTACTGCGTTCAGGTACTCGTCCATGACTTAGAACAGTAGCATCAGTCAAGGAGTTGTTGAGTAATCAATCGACAAGGAGCAGAACTGTAAAAATCACAGCTGACTCTACAAACATACACATCTTATATTTTCATTTCACACTATTAGTCACTGCAGCCCACACAATGGGTGCATATATGACTGATAAAACTGTGGGACAGAGAGAAAGATGGTGACAAGTTTTCACTCTCTGGAAGATATGCAGTCTTTACTAAACTCTGGAGTTTCCAAGGTGGCAGCCACTGGAGCTAAAACCAGTAAACATGGAGGTGCTACAAACCACAGTTCCCTGAGTGGCCAGTGAGTCTGCATCCAGATGTCTAATACTTCCTCCGGGATGAAGATTTTTCAGTGACATATTATTGCTTGTAGACTTCTGATTGGCCAGCATTACTGTTTGCTGAGGGATGTATCACCACCTATTGCTATGGTGATTTGATGATTTGACATGATTTTATTTATTTATTTTGCATTTTCATGTGAATTTGGTTATTTCTCAAAATAGAAGCAAAAGATCCTTGTGTGTTAAGCACATTATCAAAATACTGTATGTCTCTCCATTATGTGTAAACATTCATGATCATCCATGTGTGTGAATCAGAGTCCAGACTCCCCATCAGGCTTCAGGTAATAATGAATGAGTCTTTTCACTGAGGAGGAACCCCATACTATTCTGTGCTTCTGTGTCTGGATTTGTGCCTAGCCCACTGTGACATCAGAGCACTGGTGCATCACTAATCCTGTCCAAACACTGAGTACAGACAGGACGTTATAGCTCTGCGTAATTAAATCACTCCACTAACTGAAAATGAAAGAAACTCTAAAGAGTCATGAAGTTTTTCACCTGACTCTACAGTTCCCTTCAGTCCTACAGAGCTACTGTCTTTATAAGAAACTTTGTTTTGATGTAATGACCAAAAACTTTTGTATTTTCTTCACTTTTGCTGCTCATTAACCACATTTCTTTCCACAACAGGTGTCAGAAAAGCTCCCCTAAGCCCAGTGTGCGCTGCCTGCTCAGCATCAGATGGCAGACAAAGTTAGCAGCTAGCTGCTGAAGACAGAGGATTAAAAACACAAAGATATTTCCCCGGGGAGTTTGTGTAGAGTAAAGCAGTATTGGCTTTACGTCTGTCACGTGGCCAAACACACAGCTACAAATTAAGGCTGCTATCCGACTGTTGTTGGAAATCACTTTACAAGCTGGTAACACGTACTTGTCTGGTTCCACTTGTTTCCCTTCTCACATGTGGTTGGAAAAATCCACTATAGCTATGGTGAAATATGAAAGTATATCGCCAACGTGCTGGAAATGTCATCCATCATTTATTAACTCATCTTCTATCCCTGATACAGAGACGAAATCAACCTTTTAACCATGAAAAGTTTCCGTTTTCAGCATTAACCACAATTTTAGTTTAAAAAAATGTCTACCAAGCTGTATATAAAACAGTAATAATTTTGAATGAGTCTCTACTTTTTCTACATAGAAAAGGACTGAAAAAATGAGAAAATTTGACTTTTTTAAAAATGAATAGCTGTAGGTGTTCATTTAATGATAAAACTGACATGTGGTTTTATGTTACTGTAATAAATACTTGCTAAGCATTACAGATTTACCTTCGTTCTGTAGAAGGCCTTGACTCGGCTGGTATGCATGAGTTTGCAGATCATTGTTGGATTTATCAAATGTGTAACCAACTGTGAGTGTGAAGACAGCCTGAAAGGCACAAAAACAAAAAAACAAAAAACAGGGGGACATCAGTCGGTGATTTATCTTATAGAAGGGTTAAAGACTAACAGCTGAACCCCGTCTGTCCTCAGGATTGTTGTGAGTGCACAGGTTGGAGGTTAAAAGAGAAAAGCTAATTCTGAAGTAAGGTGGATAAAGTAGTATGGAGTGTCTCCATCAGGGAGAGACTGGTGAGTGGAGCAGAATTTAATGGGCATTAAAAAAAGTAGGTGAAAAAAACAAAACATGAGATAATCAAGAAGATGAAGAAAGTAGAAAGTAGGAAAGCTGGGAGACACAGGTGTACAGCAGAAAGAGAGGTCAGAAAAGCTTAGAGTGAGTCTTGTGTAAGGCTGCACACTAAGGAAGGAGTAAAGGAGGTATCAACAGGCTGGACAGACAGATTGAGCGGGTAAGGATGTGCAATAGGTGAGGGTGCTAAAGGTCAGAGATGGAAGTCAGGAAGACTTAATCACTGCCAAAGGTACTTTAACTGTCACAGTGACTGTGTGGCTGGCAGAGGTTGGACCCAAACACAGGACTCAGAAACTGGAATAAACTCATTGGTGGTTTTATTAAACTAAAATAAAATACAAAATAACAAAACCAGGAAAATCAAACCTTTGCATCAGCAAGGAAAAGGTACTTTGAGGGAGAACACATGGAAACGTAGACAATATATACGCACAGAGGACAACACGGGAACAGGCCACAGGTGGGATGACAGCTGACACTAATCCAGATGAAGGAGAAGGGAAGCAAAACCGAATCTATCACACACGAGGCAGGAGACTATCAAAATAAAACAGGAAGTAACACAAGACTGAGATGCAGACTGAGACACTTGTACCCACAGATTGATGTGGGTACAAGACTGGGAAGACAGAAGGACAGAGGGCAGCGCTCACTGAGCCCCGATGGGCTCAGTGAGCGCTGTGGTATTTAAGGCTGCCTTGGATTATTATAGCTGATGCAGGGATGTTGTGTAAACAATGTAATCTACACAAATGTAGCCAGTGATCATTAATTATGTAATTCAGATTAAAATCAGCATGAACACGTTTGCTCATTTCTTGCAGGCAAATGCATCTCTGCTGCTCTGTGGCTGCCATTGCTGTATATACATGAATTATAACATGACTAACTCTTTCTAAAAAAAAATAAAAAATCCAAGCCAAGTCATCAGCATAACATTTTGCACTTGATCGTTTGTCCACACGCAGCGATGATGTATGTCTTATAGACTAAAGACTTTCAATATCACAGACAAAGAATAATAGTGACTTTTATTTGTTTTTATGCTTCATGTGAGTCACTGTAGCAGTTAGTTTATTATCTTTGAATCACGTCATCTAGTCGGGAACGGATCACATTACCTGGGTGTGGAGTGGAAACAACAGCTTTCTGTCTGCTGTAAAACAGCTCTCTCTATTGTGCTTTACAACTGTACAAAAAAAGAGCTTTTTTCATCAAGTTGGCACCACTGTAAGAGAACCCAGGGCAGTCACGAGGCTGGAAAAAACCAGGACAGAGTGAATGTGTTGCAACATATTTAATTCTGGAAAAAATAAACCTTACTTGAAACATCACTGGGGTTGTGACAACAGCAGCCACTGCACCAGTCCAGTCCAGCACACAATCATTTTGGGCACTAATAATAGGATACAGATATATAGATTCCTTATCAGGCAGGATATTCCTTTAATAAGAACTTTAACAATGTTTCCAGGTGTTGAAGAACTGAAAACTACAAACTAAAACAGTGTGTGAAACAGTGAGCTTTCCAGACCTTTTTAGTCCTCCTGCAGGCCAGGTTACTACTTCGAGGCTACGTTATGCCCTGCTACTGGTAATGATAGGCTGCTAACAGTCATAGGACTGTGTGAAAAACTACGGCACTGCTACTGCTTCCATAGGAACTAAAAGGGTAAGTATCAGCCAAGTGCTGCTAATCAAATGCACTCAATTCACTGATCATCAGCAAGTGTGAGCATCTATATAAAAGAAGGGGTTTTGTTGGTTTGGTGGACTGCAACATTGCTTTTCTCAAACTCACTCGTAAGGCTAGACTGAACACAGAATCTGCACACCAACAAATCTGTGAACAGAAAGGCTGAAAAAGAAAGAATGGATGTGCAGTAACGGCCCAGGCTGTGGCAGGACCTTCAGAGTGCTGTGCATAAAGAAGAAGGCCAGAACTGCTCCACAGTGATGTCAGAGACATGATGCAGTCACACAGAATATAATCACTTCAACTTATTGTTGCTAAACATGGTTCTACAATCTATTGAATGGTGGGGTGTGCTTGGTTTTTCACAGACTCCTGTGAAAACTTTTATGTGGCTTAAATTTTAAGTCATTGTGGAAGTACCAAAACATGTGGTTCCTCTGATGAGACTTCAGGCTAATTTTAAAAGGAAGTGCATCTCCATACACTCCCATGTCACATGTTAAAATTCAGAGATACGGTTGCCTTGTTGGGGACAAACGTCACATGATACCACACTGCCTCTGTTTGCAATAGAGATGGCACGATACCACTTTTTTATGTCCGATACCGATGTCATAAATTTGGATATCTGCCGATACCGATATGAATCCAATAAGTGTGTTTTTTAATCAATAAAACTGTTTTTTTTAATATCTTGATGCATTTTGTATAAGTTCATACTCAAGTCTAAATAAACAACAACACTAAAGCTATTCTGTTATACCTGTATGTAAAAAACACACTGCAGCCAAAATATTTCATAGTTCAGCAATACTGATCAATCTAATAAACTTAAACCTGCTCCATCCTCCCTATTCTGGTATTTTAAAGAGTACTTAGCAGAAATATTAAGCAACCTAACTAATAGGGTTGCAAACTCCCAGCAAAAAAAAAAAAATAGGGAACCACCCCCCACCCTCCACCTGATGATGCTTAATCGACGTAATCAACTTTAATTTGATGCAGGGTGGAAAAAAATGCACAGAAATAAATTATTTTTCAAGAATAATTAAATAGATTCAACATCTTTCTTCAACAGAATTGCAGACTGCACAGATGGAACCTTCCCAAAAGAAAAAGTACTATAGCTTACTAGGGTATATTAGACTTAACAGTTACTATATACAGTAATGGACTTCTATACATTTTACATCAGATTAAAACTTTGGGTGTAAGATTCAGATAATTATTTATTAAAAGCTCGACATTTTAAATGAGAATAAGAAAGAAAAGTATGTCTTTGTGCCCCCTTTTCCCTGTTCATGCCCTATCGGCCCCCCTGGCTAAACTTTGCTAGATCCGCCCCTGCACAGTTACCAGCCGTCAGCTACGTAGAAAAGGATCCTGGTGTAGAAAGTAATATTAAACTAGAAAGCGAAAATTTTGAAAGAAATTTTAAGTGTGCCTATGCCGCTGCTAATCAGTGTAGTTTGCCATTCATATGGCTACAGAGAGCAAAACTCAGCAAAGCAGCCATTCTCCACCATGAACTATGGTAAAAACATATGTCTCTTTCCCCGCATGTCCTTTCTGTCACACACCGGTGGATAGCTGCCCTCTGTTGTAGCTCCGCGTTAGCCACCACCAAACAACTCAGTTATTTTTTTCCACATCTACCAGCATCATGTAATGTGTGTGTAATGTGTATGTGTTAGTCCCCGTAGGGAAATTCCTCTCTGCATTTAACCCATTCACCGAGTGAAGCAGTGGGCAGCCAACAATGCAGCGCCCGGGGAGCAGTGTGTAGGGACGGTACCTTGCCCAGGGGTACCTCAGGGTAGCGGTTCAGTGGAGTCGAACTCCCAGACCTTCCGATCATGGGGCAACCACTCTACCTACTGAGCTATCCCTGATCCCAATCGGCCCATATAAACGAAAAATAAGTCCAGCAGAGACACAGACTATTGGTGAGCGATCGGGTGATGAAACGAGTGTCAGCCGCCTCACTGTAAGCCAAGCCCGGGTGCTTTTTAACGAAGGGTCGCCAGCGGCGCTAGCTAGCTAGCCGGCTATCAGCAACACCTAAGAGCACTGTTGCTAATATGGGATGTCTTGATAAAACGAGCAGATATTTGAAGTTTACACACCTACATTCTCGCCTGAAAATATCTTAAAAGTTTATTTTGTGACCTAGAAACACTAATAAAAGACATATAAAACGAAGTGGTGTCCGCCATTGTTTACTCTGTAGAGGCGTGCTATGAATTGTGGGATATGGTGTTTTCCACCAAGCATACACCCTTTCGGCCGTACTACTCCCGGTATACCACTAGAGAGAGCCAACACACCACAAATGAAGTCTGTTTCTATGGTGCCAAAAGATGAATTGGCCAAAATTTGCACTAAAATCTAAATATTTAAAAAACTATAAAAGTCATGAACACCAAAAGTCATATCATACTAGTCCAACTCCAGCCGCAGAAAATGATATAACATATGTAACCCTTGTCTCAATACTGTGGGGAAGATAAGCGCGGGAATATTTTCACTAAAATATTAATATTTAAAAAACTATAAAAGTCATAAACACCAAAAGTCATAGCACACCATTCCAGATCCAGCCGCACAAAATGATATAACATATGTGAACCTTGTCTCAAAACTGCGGGGTGAGTTACGCTGCAAAATTTCAGGCGGAAACTGAGGAATAATAATAAGTAGGATAAATCTGACGAATAGTAATAAGTGAGCTTCTTGGCATAGGCACACTTAATAAATTCTAACAACAGCTTATCAAGCTTAAACGTGCTGCTGTTGTTCAGCTGCTGGTTTCCTCTTTCTGGTGCAAAGTGGGCCAAAAACAAAGAAGAGAGATGGACTTGCGACAGAAAAGCCGATCAGCTGATCATTAATAAGTTTCACGATTGAAGTAGCAGCAGGAGAGGGAGAGAGAGAGAGAGAGAGAGACAGTCGCTCCATATATCGGTTGTTAAGCTTAACGTGGGAATGCTTTACAAACACTCAGAGATGAACTTACACACTTGCTTTACTTCTCTCTGGGATAACTTCCTCGGAGATGAAATGTGGATTGCTAGCGAGGCTACAAATACACACAGCCGCTCTATCACGTGAGCACACTGCTCCGACGTGCTACGGTTATGAGCCGAGTTACGCCATGTCGCAAGTTTTGTGAGCTGCTTTTTTGATATTTAATGGATCGGATTAAATTTTTTATTTCTCTCCGATATCCGATCCAGTAATTTACGTCAGTATCAGACCGATACCGATACGTAATATTGGATTGGTCCATCTCTAGTTTGCAATAATTAAAAACAAGCTTTTCATCCACTGTTGATTGACTTTTAATGCAGGTTAAATTTCTTTAGCCGTTGGACAGGGGACGCATTACAGTGCTGTTTGCCTGCTATCTCTTCAACAGAAGCAGAGGAAGCCAAAGAACTTTAAATGAGCTCCTCGGTCTTTTATGGTGGATTAGGAGGATGAATGAAAAGCATGTATCTGTTGGCTGCAGGCCATATGTTTGCAGCATTACTGTATATATGTTTGGCACAGCTGGACAGTGTGCTTTTATTTGTCACAGTATGTGACTAAATACAGCCAAACATTATGAACGCACTACATTTGTTCCAAGCTGTGGTTAAATGTGTCACGCAGCAGGGTGCACAGGCTCTGAAAAAAGCAAGAATAAAAGTTTAGGAAAGGCCAGTTATAAATAAGCATTTATAAATGTTTAGCCGTCACACTGATTTGTTTTGCTTTGGTCTGTTTTCACTTTGGGTTTAATAAGCATGTTGCACTTGGCTCCAGCCCAAGCAGCATGAGCCAGCAGAGGCTCTCCATCAACCTTTAAAAGCCAAATTCCTGCAGGAGTCCGGTGCAGGAGCTGTTTAATGGCTTTGGGGAGGATTTTAACATGGGGGGTTAAAAACAACTGAAGACAACTGCTTGCAGGTGTTATGTGACAAACCCTGTACCTCTACCCTTTAATACACTGCAGAAATATTTTGCTTCAAATTCTGACTTATTTTATCAATAAATATCTACCAAACAGTATATTAACAATATAATAATAACAATGATCCAGATAAACTGTGTGGAAGGGGCTTCCCCTCGTCAGGAACACAAATTGTCCTCGTGTCTGCAGCACTATTGGGGTTTAAGCCTTTTAACTCTTAAAAAAGCAATCATTGTACCCAATCACTGCAGGTCCCTGGTGGAGCCAGTGAAGGGTAAAAGGTTGTACACGGTGTGGACATTGTATCGGGCCACATCTTACTGAGTCCAGACGTTTTCAGTCCCATCACCACAGGTATCAACTCCAGCTCGTAGCCATGCAGTCTACCTTTGCCAACATTTTTCAAAGAATGTGTTTTTGGATTCTGGCATGGTACTGTAAGACGATGGGTTTTGGTCATCCCCTCCTGACTCTTGGTGGCGCTGTCACGTGGTGTTCGCTCGCTCTGCAGTAGAGTATCACTTCCTGTTCCTGCTCAAACACAGTGGTGTTTCTGACTAGCTTATCTGCTTAGCAATTTAATTAAAATCTTTTGATACATCCCTTTTTCATAGTATAATCTTCACGTGCTTCATCTGAAGCACACTCTCTGTGTACTCACTACCTAATTTATAGCCAAAGTATTCACTCACTGTCTCTGTACTGTTTTGCTAGCTTAGCTTAGCTCATAGCCGACTCGTTAGCACCATGGCTACTTCACCTGTCCCTCCTGCACTTTCCTGCTCACTGTGTCAGATGTTTTGCTACTCCTCGGCCTCCTTTAGCAGTAATGATACCTGTAACAAATGTAGCATATTTGCAGCTCTGGAGGCCAGGATTACTGAATTGGAGACTCGGCTTTGCACCTTTCATTCACCCGTAGCTAGCCAGGCCCCTGTAGCTGGTGCAGCCGAAGATAGCGCAGGCCCCGCTAGCTGTTCCCCGGCAGACCCCAAGCAGCTGGGGAAAGAGGGCGGCTGGGTGACGGTGAGGAGGAAGCATAGTCCTAAACAGAAGCCCCAGGTACACCACCAACCTGTTCATGTGTCTAACCGTTTTTCCCCACTCGGCGACACACCCGCCGGGGGTCAAACTCTGGTAATTGGTGATTCTGTTCTCAGACATGTGAAGCTAGAGACACCGGCAGCCATAGTCAATTGCCTTCCAGGGGCCAGAGCAGGCGACATTGAAGGAAATTTAAAACTGCTGGCTAAGGGTAAACGTAAATACAGTAAGATCATAATTCACGTTGGCAGTAATGACACCCGGTTACACCAATCGGAGGTCACTAAAATCAATATTGAATTGGTGTGTAACTTTGCCAAAACAATGTGGGACTCTGTAGTTTTCTCTGGTCCCCTCCCCAATCAGACCAGGAGTGACATGTTTAGCCGCATGTTCTCCTTAAATTGCTGGCTGTCTGAGTGGTGTCCCAGAAACGATGTGGGCTTCATAGATAATTGGCAAACCTTCTGGAGGAAACCTGGCCTTGTTAGGAGAGACGGCATCCATCCCACTTTGGATGGAGCAGCTCTCATTTCTAGAAATATGGACCAATTTATTAAACCCCCCAAAATATGACTATCCAGAGTTGGGACCAGGAAGCAGAGTTGCAGTCTTACACGCCTCTCTGCAGCTTCTCTCCTCCTGCTACCCCCCCAAAAACCCATCTCCATTGAGACTGTGTCAGCTCCCAAACAGACAAAAAACAAACTAAAAACCAGCAATAAACAACTTAAACATAAAAAATCACAAAGAAAGAACAATACAGTATCCACATCTGAACCAAAGAGTAAAACAGTGAAATGTGGATTATTAAATATTAGGTCTCTCTCCTCCAAGTCTCTGTTAGTACATGACTTAATAATTGATCAACAAATCGATTTACTCTGCCTTACAGAAACCTGGTTGCAGCAGGATGAGTATGTTAGTTTAAATGAATCAACACCCCCGAGTCATTCTAACTACCAGAAATCTCGAAGCACAGGCCGAGGGGGCGGTGTGGCAGCAATTTTTCACACCAGCCTATTAATCAACCAAAGACCAAGACAGACTTTTAATTCATTTGAAAGCCTGATGCTCAGCCTCGTCCACCCCAGCTGTAAAACTCAGAAACCAGTCTTACTTGTTACCATCTATCGTCCACCTGGGCCTTACACAGAGTTTCTCTCTGATTTCTCAGACTTTTTATCTGATTTAGTGCTCAGCTCAGATAAAATAATTATTGTGGGTGATTTTAACATCCATGTAGATGCTAAAAATGACAGCCTCAACATGGCATTTAATCTGTTATTAGACTCAATTGGCTTCTCTCAAAATGTAAAAGAACCCACCCACCACTTTAATCACACTCTAGATCTTGTTTTAACATATGGCATAGAAACTGAATATTTAACAGTGTTTCCTGAAAACCCTCTGCTGTCTGATCATTTCCTGATAACATTTACATTTACAATAATTGATTACACAGCAGTGGAGAGTAGACTTTATCAAAGTAGATGTCTTTCTGAAAGTGCTGTAACTAAGTTTAAGAATATAATCCACCCACTGTTATCATCTTCAATGCCCTGTACCAACATAGAGCAGAGCAGCTATCTGAACGCTACTCCAACAGAGGTCGATTATCTTGTTAATAATTTTACCTCCTCACTACGTACGACTCTGGATACTGTAGCTCCTGTGAAAACTAAGGCCTCAAATCAGAAGTACCTGACTCCGTGGTATAATTCTCAAACACGTAGCCTAAAGCAGATAACTCGTAAGCTGGAGAGGAAATGGCGTGTCACAAATTTAGAGGATCATCATTTAGCCTGGAGAAATAGTTTGCTGCTTTATAAGAAAGCCCTCCGCAAAGCCAGAACATCTTACTATTCATCACTGATTGAAGAAAATAAGAACAACCCCAGGTTTCTCTTCAGCACTGTAGCCAGGCTGACAAACAGTCAGAGCTCTACTGAGCCAACCATCCCTTTAACGTTAACTAGTAATGACTTCATGAACTTCTTCACAAATAAAATTTTTATCATTAGAGAAAAAATTACCAATAATCATCCCACAGATGTAATATTATCTACAGCTACTTTTAGTACCATTGATGTTAAGTTAGACTCTTTTTCTCCAATTGATCTTTCTGAGTTAACTTCAATAATTACTTCCTCCAAACCATCAACGTGTCTTTTAGACCCCATTCCTACAAAACTGCTCAAAGAAGTCCTGCCATTAATTAATGCTTCAATCTTAAATATGATCAACCTATCTCTAATAATCGGCTATGTACCACAGGCCTTCAAGCTGGCTGTAGTTAAACCTTTACTTAAAAAGCATCTCTAGACCCAGCAGTCTTAGCTAATTATAGGCCAATCTCCAACCTTCCTTTCATATCAAACATCCTTGAAAGAGTAGTTGTCAAACAGCTAACAGATCATCTGCAGAGGAATGGCTTATTTGAAGAGTTTCAGTCAGGTTTCAGAGCTCATCACAGCACAGAAACAGCTTTAGTGAAGGTTACAAATGATCTTCTTATGGCCTCTGACAGTGGACTCATCTCTGTGCTTGTCCTGCTAGACCTCAGTGCTGCATTCGATACTGTTGACCATAATATCCTATTAGCGCGATTAGAACATGCTGTAGGTATTACAGGTACTGCACTGCAGTGGTTTGTATCATATCTATCTAATAGACTCCAATTTGTACATGTAAATGGAGAGTCCTCTTCACCCACTAAGGTCAATTATGGAGTTCCACAGGGTTCAGTGCTAGGACCAATTCTGTTTACATTATACATGCTTCCCCTAGGCAGCATCATTAGAAGACATAGCATACATTTTCACTGCTATGCAGATGACATGCAGCTCTATCTGTCCATGAAGCCAGGTAACACACACCAATTAGTTAAACTGCAGGAATGTCTTAAAGACATAAAGACCTGGATGGCCGCTAACTTTCTGCTTCTTAATTCAGATCAAACTGAGGTTATTGTACTCGGCCCTGAAAATCTTAGAAATATGGTATCTAAGCAGATTCTTACTCTGGATGGCATTACCTTGGCCTCCAGTAATGCTGTGAGGAACCTTGGATTCATTTTTGACCAGGACATGTCCTTCAATGCACATATTAAACAAATATGTAAGACTGCTTTCTTCCATTTGCGCAACATCTCTAAAATTAGAAATATCCTGTCTCAGAGTGACGCTAAAAAACTAGTTCATGCATTTATTACTTCCAGGCTGGACTACTGTAATTCTTTATTATCAGGATGTCCTAAAAACTCCCTGAAAAGTCTTCAGCTGATCCAAAATGCTGCAGCAAGAGTCCTGACAGGGACTAGAAAGAGAGAGCAGATTTCTCCTGTTTTGGCTTCCCTTCATTGGCTTCCTGTTAAATCCAGAATTGAATTCAAAATCCTGCTCCTCACATACAAGGTCTTAAATAATCAGGCCCCATCTTATCTTAATGACCTTGTAGTACCATATCACCCTATTAGAGCACTTCGCTCTCACACTGCAGGCCTACTTGTTGTTCCTAGAGTATTTAAAAGTAGAATGGGAGGCAGAGCCTTCAGTTTTCAGGCCCCTCTTCTGTGGAACCAGCTTCCAGTTTGGATTCAGGAGACAGACACTATCTCTACTTTCAAGATCAGGCTTCAAACTTTCCTTTTTGCTAAAGCATATAGTTAGGGCTGGACCAGGTGACCCTGAATCCTCCCTTAGTTATGCTGCAATAGACGTAGGCTGCCGGGGATTCCCATGATGCATTGAGTTTTTCCTTTCCAGTCACCTTTCTCACTCACTATGTGTTAATAGACCTCTCTGCATCGAATCATATCTGTTATTAATCTCTGTCTCTCTTCCACAGCATGTCTTTATCCTGTCTTCCTTCTGTCACTCCAACCGGTCGCAGCAGATGGCCCCGCCCCTCCCTGAGCCTGGTTCTGTCGGAGGTTTCTTCCTGTTAAAAGGGAGTTTTTCCTTCCCACTGTCGCCAAAGTGCTTGCTCATAGGGGGTCATATGATTGTTGGGGTTTTCTCTGTACCTATGAAGCGCCTTGAGGTGACTTTTGTTGTGATTTGGCGCTATATAAATAAAATTGAATTGAATTGAATTGAATTGAATAGATGTTTCACAGTCATTTAGGAGCAGCTTAGCCAAGAAGTGACAGACCATATAAAGTTATAGAGTTTTGTTGCAGGGGTGTATAGTGCATAAAAGTTGCCAACGGTCTGCTGACTCACTAACTGCAGATTTCCAAACACAAAAAGTGTGTGCCTGGAACGTCATAGCAGGGTTTCCATTTCCAAACAACTCCTGTAGGTGTCGTTATCCATGCAGTGTATTTCTCTGGAGTGGGTGGTGATGCTAATAGAGCAAAAACAAGAGTGAATATTGGGTTTAAACTAATCATCTGCATTGAAATATGATTCCAGATGATTGATGGTGTTGTTCTGATTCTGCTGGAAATACTGAACATCTTCACCATTTGGTCATTGTATATTACAGTTTGTGTTTGTGTGTTTATAGACTTTTTTTTTTACTGATTTAATTCCTCATTTTAAATTCCCATGAATATTCCCAGAAATATATAAAAACAACAACAAAAGAGCTCTGAGTCAAAGGTAACTGCACAGTATGTCATGCCTGTTATAAGCTGTGGTTACTTAGAAATGGCAGTGTGTGCTATCAGCTTTTTTTTTTTTTTTTGCAACAGTTAGTCTTTTAATTGTCTTCTTTGTTACATATATTTATATATAATTATATATTTACGGTACGTAGCCATTCTCCACTGGCCCGAAAGGCCTCTGAAACCACACCAGCTGAACCTGCCTGAAGAATAAATGTGTATTGCTACTGGACACACTCCAGCTACAATGAAGAGCTTGAATTTGCACAGTGCTGTCCTTCCAGCTGAGTAAACCTCCTGTGTAGTGTAATGGCTGCAGTGCCAATAAAAACGAATGCAAACAAGCTTTATACAGCGCGTGCTCATCTCCAATGTAAAAAGAGCACAGTAGCCTGAATGACAAAGGACGAGTCACACGGACCAAGAAATAACAAAAAAACTAATTATATGTTGACGTGTTTATTGAAGATGAAACATTTACATTAAACACAACATATTCAGTACTGTCAGCAGTACAAAATCCATGCTTATCCTCAGGCGACAACTGTTTAACAACAGCTATGGCAATAAATGATGACAGGGTTGAGTTGGTTTATGGGAGCTGTGCTGAAGAATGTGTTTGGCCCTGCAGAGCTGACAAACTAAAGGAAAGCCCTGGGCGGTTTAGATGCACTTGAGGAGGTAGGAGTTGCAGTTGGCTCCTCTTCCACAGTCGCAGAGCTTCCCGATGCGAGGCCCGTACTTCATGGCACACCGGTTCCCCAACCCGCACTGAGGGGAGCAGGAAGACACAGACGTTACTGTGAGCGAGTTTACTTATTTATCTTTGAATGTGGAAACAGCTGCAAAAAGAACAATGAGCTTTCACGTCTGTCAGGGTGGATATTTGTTTTTTATTCTGTTATTTGCGCACAAAAACCTCATTACTTTGTGAACAGTTATTCAATTTATTTAACAGAAAGAAGAAGATGAATCATTCTTCAGCGCAGTAATTAAATGCCATCGATTACCTCCAGCTGGGCCTGTAGGAAACAGGCTGACTTATTTTGTATGAGGAGACAGGAGGATTGAAAGCTTTTTGCAGCTTTCCAGTTTCCCTCTCTCAGCTAATTGGAGTTGGGCAGCAGCCTTGATTAGTCTGTAATTGCACTGAATGAAAGAGTGTTGTTGGCATTCCCTTGTTATCTTTTAATTAGTGGCAGGTATATTTTCTAAATGCTTTAATTAAACAACAGTGGAGTGATGTACGCAGTACATATTAATGACTCGTCTTACAAGTCGAGACTAAATTACGTTCTTGGAGCCACAGTGCATCAATGTTAAAACTGAAAAAAAAAGTGACGTTACCAGTGGGATGCTTCCTCTTTTCTCAGGGGAGGAGACTTGATTATGATTTCTGCCCAGGAGCACATCCAGTGCCTCTAGCTGCTCAGCACAGAACAACAGAAAAAGTTTGATTTAAATAACATTCATCCACTTTTTGATACTTTTACACATTTATTCGTGCTCAAACTTTTTAATGAAGCCAGAAGATACACAATAAAAAAACCAAAATGTCAAACTAACTGTGATGGAGTGTTAAGGCTACACTGTGAGCTGTGTTACCCTTTCAGTCAGTTTTACTCAGATTAGACTTAAATGTTAAACGTGTTAGCATTTTTAACACTGCACTGTCAGCGCTATTCATGTTAACAACACAATTGTGTTACAGAGTTACAACTAAGACTACAGTGAGATACTTTTTTGATACTGTAACTTTATTCCAGCAAACTAAAAGATGTCAAAGTTCATATGAATCATGAATTTATGAGTTTACCTTTATATGTTTGCAGTTGGAAAAAAATTAGACACATGACAAAGGATATAAATGCAATTAAATAGAAAGAACACAATTTACTAAATTTGAACTGAACTCTCTGAAAAGCTGTAGGCTAAAGCTTTTGTTTATTGTGCTTATTATGCTTACACACAGGGTATGCTAAATGGCAAAACGTTCATAACTAACCAAAGCAAAAACTTATGATGATAAACAGGCAAACCAGACAAAAGTGACCCTTATAATCACCTCTCAGTTTGACATGATTATTAACATAACGAGCCGCTGTGCAGTACATGTGTTGCATAATTTAATGTAACTTTTTTCTTTCTATTAAAAAAATACTTCATCATTGTTCACGGATCAAAGAAAAAACTGGTACTAATTATTGATAACCCGGTTTACGTGAGACTGCACAACATTTTGGCCACCAGAAACCACTGAGGATCAAGTAAGTCACACTTAAGTTTCATGAAAAAATAATTTAAAATGTGATGTGCAGCTGCATCCCCACTGAAACCGAAAGACGATACAGCAGACAGAAAAGCAGCTGATATGACAGTTAACAGTTGCTGTCATAGGAAATCCGGGAATATTGCATAAGTCTGCAAACTTTTACTTCTGTTTATTCTGATTGTGTTTAAGCAGCGAGGAAGTGAGAGAATCGCATGCAAATGAAATGCGCTTTATTTGGATCCTACGTGTTTATGTTGATTTGAGTATTTGTGCCTCACAAACAGCTTATACCTCACATGTAGTTTACAGCAGCCATCCAGAATTCTGAGCTTGTGCTCAAACAGATTTTTTCTTTTCTTAGCTATTTGGCGTGTCGCAGCTTTATCATTAAACTGCTCCCTCCCTCACTCTGATCGTAAGTGGCCTTCCTCCATAAACTCACAGCTCTGCAAATACTCACCAGGTCTCTGTCTACAGCTGCTTCTTGTTTCTCCTCTCCAAAGTCTTCTGCGGAGACTTCCCGTGATGCCTGGCCGTGGCACAGGACGGACAGCAGGCCGACGAGCAGCAGCCCGCGGAGCATCCCGGAGCTATCCATGGTGCTGTTGGCGGTGAAGCGGGAGGGCGGAGGTCCCAGGGGGAGGCAGCAGATTAGAGGCTGAGGAGCAGAGTGTCGCAGCAGGTCCACAGGTGACTCTCCCTCCACCCTCCGGACCATGTCCCCTCTTATACCGGTTCACACAGCCCCGCCCGGGAGGCCGCTGCGAGACTACCGTGCCGGAAAGTACTGAAAGGGGGCAGAAGCACGAGAAGCCCACTCTCCTCCCTCTTTTGGTTAGACCACGAGGATAAATCCACTTGGAACTCATACATCATGTGTAGCCACACACACACACACACACACACACACATGTTTAAATGTCTAGAAACCTCCCTCCAGCAGTTAGCTCACAGGTGAGATGATTACCTCCTTACTTCATTTCCTGTGTGATAAAAGGAGGGATTTTCATTCTGAACGTCTTTGCCCATCAAAATAACTTTTACTGTTTTGTAGCACCGCCATGTATCACAGCGAAGTTATCAATTAGCCACATAAAATTCCATCCTGAATAAAATATTATTATTTATTTTTTTATTTTGATATGAATTGTGTTGTAGGGTAGGTACTTATATATATATATATATATATATATATATATATATATATATATATATATATATATTTGAGATTACATCAGAAAACATCACACAGAATTACCTTCAGCACAACTGTGTGTAAAACCACCATTTCTGCATTCTTACTTCGAGTCTTACAAACACATGTAAGAAATTATTCCTCGTAAGAACAGCAGAAGCGTTTTCATGGAGCTGTGGCCTGAAACGGCTCTATGAGGGTAAACAAATAGTTGGGGTTTTTTTAAAAAAAAAAAACTCCCTGGATCAAACTGTTATGGCTGGATTATTTCTCGTTAACTCTTTAGGCAGAGGTGAGCAGTGTTACAGCTTATATCCCTGCTTCCACCCGGCAGTGGCCCTCAGTCACCTGTCTGACACACCCACTCCACCTCATCCCAGTTTCTCTACCTGCACCTCAGTCATTCCTTTGTTTCCTGTAAACTCACCTCTCACTCTCAAACATGTTTACTTGCCTGTCTACCAACCTGACTGCCACCCAGCACAATAATTTTTTAAATAATAATTTGCGGAGTGCATCAGAGCAGTAACAGTACGAGAAGGAATACAGGCCAAAAGATCCATAACCATCCATCCACATATGTGCTGTAGGGTTGAAGGGGGTGGTCACTGTTAGAGGCTGAGAAGCAGAAGCAAAACTGAGAGCCTCTGTGTGTGTGTGTGTGTGTGTGTGTGTGTGTGTGTGCATGTGTGCGTGTGTGCGCGTGTGTGTGTGTGTGTGTGTGTGTGTGTGTGTGTGTGTGCATGTGTGCGTGTGTGTGAGAGAGAGAGGTATGGGGTCAATACTATTGAGCGTTTATTTTACATTACACTGACAAAACAAAGGCTGGCTCTCTGTACTGATGATACAGGCCGGTGAGAATTACCACCCCACAAATAGCTGCAAGTCATCCTGCTGCAGATGTGACAGCCTGTTAACTGTGAATACTGTAAATGAAGCCATTACTCAGGCTGTTGGCCCCACAGGAAAGATGTGCCCCTGCAGAGAGGAGAACAACACTCATCAGTCCCAAACCTTCACCCTATTGATTTACATTTCCGCTGAGTGTGTGTGTGAGTAGAGAAACAGCTCATCCAGCGTCAGGGGGGCTTTATTGGAGCTCTGCGTCTTTTAGTAAATAGAGCTCTGTTGGTTACAACCTTAGGGCACAGTGATGCCTTACAGCAACAAGGTCCTGGGTTTGAATCCACCATCTGACCCAGCACCACCCGGGATAGGCTCCAGCCTCTTTCCTACACCCTGAGTGGGATAAGTGGAAGAGAAGGGATCAATTGGAGGAATATTATTTTTTGAGTGCACCATTATTCCAGGTTACTGGTTTAGTCATGTTTTTGTTCCCTTTTTTTTGGAAAGCATAATAAAGGCTCGTTGAAACGTTTGACTACCTTTTAAAAGGTTTCTTCAACTCTTAACAAATTAGCGTTTATATCCATTCTTTGATTTTTCCAGGCCCCCTTTGCCAAAGAAACTTGTCATTGCTGTCATAGCTGATTTTACAGAGCAAAAACAAAATTGACAGTGATTTCCACACATGTTTAAATAAGTATTAGGAATATGTAAGTGTTTCTAAAAGGAGGATGACACAAAAGGTATATTTTTGAAGTGTATTTGGCCTCAGTCTTAACAAAAATTGAACCATAATGATTGTTTTCAAGAGACATTTTGACATGTCACAGCAGCACCTGATAACACTGACAGTGGGTATAATAGTGATAGTAATCAGGTGAGGGGAAGCTGTATTTATGAAATTCTTAATCCAGCATGAATATAAATATCTGTTGTTTATTATTATCATCATTATTATTATTATCGTCCACATATCGACAGCATGTATCAGTGTATCACAATGATACATTTTAAATACAATTTTATGAAATATTTTAGGAAAAAAAACCCAAAAATGGTTTAATGATAAAGCTTTCATCCGGTGTGTTTGCATCGATTCCTACAAGCTGAGTCCAACTTGTGTCTGCTTTTTACCATCGTTTGATTGGAACTGTAACTCAGCAAAAGCTGTGAGCTCCACAGAGTCATGTGTGTGCACCATGGGCCTCGTTTTTCAGTGAATGTATGAGTGAATGCCACCGAAACTCAGAAGTCTGATGCTGACAATGGCCTCTCATGGGACGCTTACTGCACTGCTGGAAAACCCCTTTAAATTTAGTAACAGAGAAAAATGAGTCAGCAGCTGACCTTGTAGTTATGCACAAAAAAGGAATTATAAGATGGCCTGTTGTTCTGTGGTTCATTAATAAGAGTTATCACTCTGCTCTGCACTAACGTAACACTTCTTTCATGTCTGCTCACAATGACATTTAGCTAAAATTGCTCACATAGGAAGATCTTTACTTTAAGTGCCAGCTTGCAACCAATAAGTGTTTCCATAGAAACAGTATAACTGCAAGTTTATTTAAAAAAATCTGATAACTGTTTTAACCAATTAACCTGTGAGACTTTATACAAACATGTATTTTATTTTATTATATAGATAGGTAGATATGGTGGTTAGCACTGTTGCCTCACAGTAAGAAGATCCTGGTTTGAGCCATCCAGAGTCTTTTTACGTCTTTGCACATTTTAAAATACAAACTTATTAAAACATGATTATTATGGATCAAGCAACCCAGAAGTATTTCAGTCATTGAAATCATCTCCCCCTGCAACATTAAAGTAACACACATATATAAATATATTTTAGAGTGCCTCACAATTACCACATTTTTGCACTTTACTTAAACCAAGGGTCCAAATACTTTTTGAAACAATATGAATTCAGAAGAATGTGCACTGCCACTTTTCATGTAATCACCGGTGTACAGACGCACTCCTGCAGCCTGATAATAGAGTGTTTATAACATTAGACATACATAAAAAGAACAAATACATTTGTCACAAACCTAATACTTCACTATGTTGTTTCCTTTTTGGTGAAGGACAGAAAAAGATTCTAGGGGTTGTGCACATTCGCCATCCATTTTTAAAATTGTCATTCTGATTCTATTTGGTATGTTATTCTAGTTTATCTTATTCTACTCTATTTTTTTTCTTAATTTTTGCTGCTCTTAACTCTGCACTGTCCACTTTCTGCTGTGAACAAACAAATTTCCCACGTGTGGGACTAATAAAGGTTTATCGTATCTTATTGTGTCTATTACTCCAGCTTTCTGCCTCCCCCGAGTGTTTGTTGCAGATGAACGCTTGGGTCAAGTCCGCATTAACACATGTTGACTTATATTTATGCTTTGGGCCTTAAAAACAAGCCATTGTTTGCCCATAATTACAGGTTGGATAGGAAGGTTCTTGGAAAATGCAACACTTTGTCACGTCATTGTGATTTCCCCGGTCCCAGAGGGTCCCCGGACCTCCGCTTGGGAACCTCCTGCACTGTCCCGCCTTCGAGTGAACGGCAGGGGGCGCTGCGCCTGCAGCTTGGCCGGCCCCAGGCTGCTAAACCGTGTTTCCTGAAACGCATACTTCAGGATTATGAAGAACACACCCAGTGACATCAGTGAGGTTTGAAGAAGAAGAAGAAAAAAAAGCTCTCAACTCAAACTGTGCAGAGGAGGAACAAGAGGGCCGAAAGGTCCTGCGCGCTTTTCTTTCGGCTCTTTCTCGGCGTGTTGCTCTTTTCAAAGTTCCGGAGAGTTTGGGGACTGAAGTTGCGCTTCAACTTTTCTTCGTGACTGCAGTGGAGCGCAGAGAGTCGCGTTTCTCGACAGAGGAGGATGTCAACTTCAGAGGAGGGAGACGGGCCCCGGCCCAGATATGGCTGTAAGTTATGCGCTTTCCCCCCGTGCTCACCTTGAGATGGCAGGCAGGAAGGCTTCCTTTAACCGCACACAGCCCCGGCCCACAGCGGACACCGTGCTCACGCAAGACTCCTCCAAAAGTCCCGAAACGGACTTTGTATGTTAGTAGAAAGCGCTCACGGCGAGCTTGGCTTTTTATTTCTGACGGCATGGTAATCATGACTTCCGCGTTTTTATAGCAAGGCATCGCAGAGCGGAGAAGCAGTTTCCCCAAACTTGTCCTTCTTAAATGCCGCTTTACGTGCAAGTTAGTTCGTACGTGGACGTGGGCTGGGGACTGGACCTGGTGGAAACGGGACAGACTGCGATAGTAAAGTCCGAAGTTTTGCGTCCTCGCACAGATGAAGCGAACAGCTACCAATTTAACAACCACCGCCCATAAACTCAGACCTTTTAAGGCAACGTGTGTTGATTGCACTGTGACACTTTATCCACCCAGTGTGGAAATTATGAAGTCGTTTGCTTAGCCGATGGTTTCCAGTGTGTCATTTGAGTAGATATCAAACCTGGTTCCAAACAGGAGGCCGTTTCTGAAGTCTTAGCGCCCCATATGTTCAGTTTCTGCTGAAAGCGTGTTTTACCTGCTGAGGTGATCCCTCCCCTCCTCTCGTCCCCCTCCCCCTCCCATCATTATGTGGGAAAAACCCCCATGCTCCGTGTCTGCCTCTGTGTAATCTCACGGGGAATCGCCCTGTAACTTCCTCTGCATTGTGTGGGTTACTGTTTGCCATCTCCACACATAGGCATTCCCTAAAGTCACACGCACCTGTGTTCATGTGTGAAGCACACATGACTTACAAACACGCTGGCTTTCTGGGGGAGGTTAGAGGCCACGCTGCTGGTTGGAAAGATTTCCATAGTTATGCAAGCAAAAAAAACCAAAAAAAAACTGAAGAGGTGAATATTGTGTAAACGCTGTTTGTGACTAACCAAACTGTGAGGCTCTTTGTGCAGCAACACAGCCATCGTTTCTTATGTTCCATGTATTCCTGCTGTTTCAAATGCATTCCTTGTGTTTCCTGCCTCCAGCTGTACTGGATGGCGTGGAGCGGCTCACAGCTGAGGAGATGGATGAGCGGCGCCAGCAGAACATGGCCTATGAGTACCTGTGCCACCTGGAGGAAGCCAAAAGGTAAGAAAGTCACTTCATCTGCGAGTCAGCTGAGCCTGCAGAGGCAGCAGGGTTAATGAGTAAGAGCTGTGAGTCAGCTCACACTGAGCCCCTGCACTTAGTATCAGATTATATACACAGAGAATTATGTAGAAAACTACCTGTTTCCAAAAAGCTACAGAAAACAGACCAGAGACGACACATAAGAAGGTCCAAGTGATCGGCCTTGTTACCTTTTTTTCTTTTTAAAGAATGTATGTCTAGTCTGAACTTGTTGCCAATAAAGCTGGGCTGAAGCAACAAAAACACCCGGGACAGCATCCCAGACTGGATTTAAAAACGGCGTCCGGAGACGCCGGGTCTTTCAGGGTGGGGAGCTCGTCACCTCTCTGGGAAATGCTGTGGTGGCAGTTAGAGAAGGTCAAATGATCTGAGGATTTATTGATCTGCGACACATAACATCATTGCTGTAAGCATTGCTGCACGGCTGTGATCCTCAGGCCTTCAGACAGTTCTGCATGTAAAAAGAAAAAAAAAGGTGTCAGTCATTTGTTGGGCTCAAGACCACTTGTGAAAACCACTTTCATTGAACACAGTTCATCACTGTGTTCAACGAGCTCAAACCATAAAAACTATCCAGAAACACTCTGTGGGTCTCATCCCCATTTAAATGGACTGAGACAGAATATCAGACTGTCCTGTAATCTAACAACAAATATCAGAGAGGCTCAAATACTTTGTGTCAGTCACAGACGGAGAGGGACGGCCCGGGTCGTTATCAGTTTAAATGCCAGCGTCCATGATAGTATCAGGGTACATTAGTGCATGTGGCACGGGTGAAGTGCTTATCTGTTAAGCCACTGATAATGCATTAGGATACATACGAGGGTTATGTGTGTCTTTTAGAAAAGGCCATGATTGTTTCAGTGACACTGTGCCAAACCACAGTCTGTACATATTAAAGCAGCCCGGCTCTGAAGTGAAAGAGTCTGGGTCGCCCACTGAAAACATTCAGCTCAATTCAACACGAAGAATATTAGAACTAAACTGAGTTTAGTCGCTCTCGGTCCCCAAAAATCAGAGAATGTGGTTAAAAGATGCAACACAGTGAGAAAAATCCCACCTGTCCTCCAAATGACTGAAAAGTGTTTCTGGCTTTAAAGAAAGGGAGAAAATGTCTTATCTGCAGCAGAACTCGTTCATGGCTTGTATGGCGGTGTCATCGTTTTCATTTCTAGTTAATCTGCCATCTCTTAACGCTTTATCGCTCACGTGTCACACAGGCAGGCTGCACTTATGCAGTAATTTTGGCTCAAAATGTTTGAGGAGTTACGGTAATGTGAAGCGCACACGGGAAAATCTGAATAGCCATAGCAAGTCACTGATTTGGTCCCTAATTCAACAGTATGTCTGACCTCATGTAACCTGTGAGTAGTGAGATGTAAAATTTGCTAGAAAGAAAGCAGGAGTCTCTTTATTGACTGAAGCGCATCACGGCTTGACGAGCCGAGCTCTTACTGTTGCGTGCAGCGGAGACGTGTCATCGTTTAATCTCAACCTGTGCTGAAGTTGCAGTTTGGAGAGAACATGCAGCTCGGAAGTGACGTCTCTGAACGGCGGTGTTTTTGGTGCTGACTGCGTAACAGCGTATCACAATTTGCATCGAATGTGATCCTTTCACGGACTCTTTGATCTGACGGGTAAATGTTTAGCTTTGGAGAACACTTGCTTTTTCTTAGGTGGATGTCATGTGTGGCGCTCCACTCAGTGACCAGTGTTGAAATGTTGGAAGAAGTTCTAATGATGTGTATGCTAACGAGCCCTACTTTCATACATGTAGTGATGCTGGAGGTCTGTGGTTTCACTGGAGTAAAAGCCACAGGCGTACTCTGTTTACTTCTTTTCTTTGCTCTGTTGTCTGAGCAACACCCTGTGACCTCAACAGAAACTCTCTATGAGGACCCTTGCAGTATGGCTGGATACCTCAGTCGTCAGGGTGAGCGTACTTGAACATTAATTGCTAAACGCAGATCATCACTCTTGAAAAGGTTCAAGCAGCCACACCTCGTAACTTTATGTTGAGCACGCAGGCCGACTTCTTGTTTTGGGGGTGATTTCGTTAGCACGATCATGACGAAATAGGTGAGGTCTGTTCTTTCTCTTAGACACACAGTGTGTGTGTGTGTGTGTGTGTGTGTGTGTGTGTGTGAGTGTGAAAGGTGGCGGTTGCCCGAGCTTGTCAGCAGCCACGTACGTTTGCTTTCAGTGTGTGTGGAGTCAACCCGGGCGCGGGCTCATGGGTTCAAAAGAGGAAGGATTGTGTTAGACAGGAAGTGACTCAGTCCCTGTTGATTTTAATATCTCCCACTGTTGCCACAGAAACCCACAGTTGTCATAGCAACAGGTTCCGGTGTGAGTGGGGCCGGGTTGCTGCGAGGCTGTGTGCGCTCTGATTCTGTGTGATTGTATTTCTGCAGTGAAGGTGTGTGTTGCCCCGCGTCCCTCACCGGGCGGGCATCAGGAAATCCCTGGAATGATTTTGGAGTATCTGACATTCCTGCTTCAGTTGGCTGGTTTTTTTTACCCCTGAAATGCTTTCTAGGATTTGTAAATTTGGTAAATCAGGACACTTGAGAGGAAAAGAGCACATTTTAGGTGAGCAAAGCGCTAAGTATGAAATGTGGGGTCACATGAGTTTCCTGCGTCTTGCACACTGCGTTGCTGGAAGAATGCACATGTGAGACCATATTGGTAAATTCGATATTTAGCTAAGTTCTTGACATAGTTTGGCAACCTTAACTACTTCAATTTGTCGGCATTAATATGCTTATAATATAAGATCATACCATTCAACATGTGACACTTGTTCATTTTTCGAGTCCTACACATTTGCTGTGAACTACAAGGGCAGACATTACTTTGATGGCACAGCCTGCTGATCGTCACAGAGCTGTCATTACAAAGTTCAGGATGGACCCGATTATATAAATATAAAAATGTGCCACAGCGTGCTGCTTTTTGGTTGGGATTTTCAGTCTGAAGGAATCAAGGGAAGTTCCATCAGTTTTTGAGAGGGGGGGCTTTTGGATGAGGACGAGCCCTAAAAGCCCTGCAGCTGTGTTCTCTGCACTTCCATCCACATGCATTTCATCAATGTAGTTGGCTGAAAGAGTTCACAAATGCTGCTGGTGGTAAGTGAAGACTAAAACCAGATGCTGCTACTACAACTTTCTCCCACGAGGAGTCAAAACTCCCTCAGGAAAATGAGTGAAAATCACTGTTGGATTGTAAAAGAAGGAAAATATTAGACACTGTTCTGCTGGGTGCTAAACGATGTGCTCTGAAAGTTAGACCGATGGTCACTGCCCCGATCCCGGAGGAAGCAGACAGTCTGCATGATCAGGCAGCTCAGCAATTCCCAAGAGCTCAGTGTGATGCAGGCATGTCTGATACAGCCACACAGTGGCCTGGAGAAGCGTTTGGGCCTGTAATTATGGGCGACGTTTCTGTGCGCCAACATGAAACTGACTCTGATATAAACCTGGAGGAGGACTGTATGACGGCGGTCGTTACTAATCTTTGAAATTACCATTAGTAATAGACTTTTTATCATAAAATGAAAGCTACAAACTGACCTGAGCTTTTAACCAGCACAGCCTCCCAGTTGGCATCGAGGAGCAGGTGCTGCAAAGACACACCTGCCTGAGTCTATTTGAATAATGGTTACGCTACCTTGGCTTCGACTCATGTCTGTGTCTGTGTGTGCGCGCGTCTGTCTGTGTGTGTGCGCGTCTGTCTGTGTGTGCGCGCGTCTGTCTGTGTGTGCGCGCGTCTGTCTGTGTGTGCGCGCGTCTGTCTGTGTGTGCGCGCGTCTGTCTGTGTGTGCGCGCGTCTGTCTGTGTGTGCGCGCGTCTGTCTGTGTGTGCGCGCGTCTGTCTGTGTGTGCGCGCGCTCCTGGATAAACCAGTCTGGGTTATTTCTCTTCTTCACATTAGTTTCTACCAGACTTAATCCAACTACCCCACTAGCTGATCACAGATTTGTTTCCAAGGGAAGTCTGTGATGTTTGATGAAGGCACAATTCCTCTGTTGATTTAAACAGTCTGTTGCCAGTAGCTGCACAGTATTTGCTCTTGACCTGTACAGGGACGACGCCTCTGAACGACAGGCTGCCCGGGCCGTTGGTAGCAGGAATCTGTTACAGTTGTTACATCAGAGTTTCAGGCAGTGAAGCGACTCCATGTAGGGAACACCTGCAGAGAAAGGCCGGGGGATAGGAATGCTGGGAGTGTGTGTGGTATGATATGAATGCATGTGACAGATGCACAGCAGGGTGTGAGCCTGTACCTGGCTGTGGGAATGCACCGTCACCACTCCAACACTACTACTGTCAGATGCGTATTCGAGTGTCGATACGGACACAAGTGCCCGTTTCATACCTGCCAGCCCGGCAGACGGATGCAAACGACTGCAGGTTTTATCGCTCTTATTTTCATGTTGCCATTAAATGCACAGAAGCAAGCAGTGAGGCTCAGGCAACCTGCTACGCTCTTTATCACATCATATTTGAATGATAAGTGAGCCGCTCAGCTCTGCTAGCACAGAGGTGGCTGCTGAGCTCTGTTTGCTGGAGAGGCCATGATTATTATGATTATTATGATTATTTTCATTGTGTAGCAATCCAGCAGCTGGTGCCCCCCCCCCCACACACACACACAAACACACACACACACACACACACACACACACACACACACACACACACACAACTTCATGAAAGAGACAAACAAAAAACCCAAAGTAGAAATCCAGTTTTCCTGTTTGAGAAGTTGAAAGCAGCTTTTTTTAGGGTAACATTTACATAAGAAGAAACTTATCTAATATCTAATGTTTCTGAAGCTTCGCTTCAATTTTCTTTCACTTTCTGCTCCTTTAGTGCAGCGTGCAGTGGGAATGCAGTCAGACATGTTTTCAGTGTGATACTATTTTTATTGATCCAGGCTCTGGTACCAACTACACATTCAGACGTTTCATACATTGCCACAAGCAGAAAACAATTTCAAGTAGTCTCAGTGCAGGTGCACAGATGACAAATGGCACACAGTGTCATGTGGGCTACAATTTTTTCTCTTTATCATTTCCTGTCTGTATATTCTGCAGTGTAGTGATGCTGGGTACGAGTCACACACTCAGCACATGTTTTCTGCAGATCTCGATGTTGTGTTTGGGGTGTAGGAGCGGGTCATGACCCCCAAAGCTGACGGCACGATGCACAGCATACTGTAAACAGCAGAAGAGCATGTGATTTGTTTTGGGTGAAGAAGAGGGGCAGAGGTTACCTGTTTGATTTTACAGTATGGGCTGGTAAACAGATACTATAGTTGGGTTTTTCCAGTTCAAAATTGGCCTTTAGCAGAGTGACTATAAATAGTAAAAGGCATGTGTTACCTAACTGGACAAAAATGTGTGTGTTTCGATGTTATTTCTGTCCATTTGTTACAAAAAATCAGTACCTTTATATGATTTAGTTTATTTATTCCAGATTTGGAAAATAATCTTGTTAAAACAGTAAAAAAAAAATTAAAAATGTTTAGGAAAAAAAAGGAATTCCTAACAAAATGTGGAGTGCCAGTTATTTTAGGAAAAAACTTTCCTAAAATAGAATTCATTTCCAATTCGTCCACTGGAAATGAATTCTTGTTTTTTGTTGTTGTTGTTTTTTTGTCTTTGATTAAAACCCACAGTCTGTTTAAAAGAACAAGGAGGAAGTGATAAAACTATTGTCCAGGCGTAGGTGGAATGCTGACTGACTTTTAGGGTAGTGTCAGATCAGAGATTGGACTCACCTGTCAGGTTAAAGAAGTAAACCAACAACTAGAGCAGGGCGATATGACCAAAAATATTTATCACGATATACATTTGAAAATTTGCGATAACGATATAACTGACGATATAATTGACACTAGACAAAATACTTTACAACTCCACAACTTTGAGTGCAAAAACCCCATCAATGTATTTTCACTTAAACAAGCAGCTGTTTTTTATGTGCATTAAAGTTATATAAAAATGTAACAGCGCAATTTCCTCACTGACAGTTTAACCAAAAGGCATTTCCAGTGGAAACTGGCCGACATATCCTCAGCATAACCATGTATAATATCCACAAAACTTACAAAGAGGTTATACACACACAGTACGGTGATATTATGTTGAAGCACAGTACGTATCACTCCGCGAGGCTCCTGCCTACGGTAGCCGTAATGCTCCGACAATCCATCAAGCGGTGCGGCTTCGTAGCTTAGCAAAGTCGGACTGAAACATCTGACAGATTTTCGAGCGCCGTGTACATAAAATCGTTTCGAGGTCAGTAAACACAACCAGAATTCATACATAAGGCACACGGGATTATACGGGGCACTGTCGATTTTCAGAAAAATCAAAGGATTGATTCTAAGTGTGCCGTATTTTCCAAACAACACGGTAATAACGACGCCCGCTAGCATGCGCTACCAAAAATAGTGCTTTGTTGTGTATCTGACGGACGAAAGCCAAACCAGTTCCACACCACTGAAGTTGCAGCATTTTTACAAACCAGTTCTGGTTCATCTGTTTCATTCAACGATCCACTTTCGCTCTTCTCATTCTGCGTCGCCGCCATGTGCGTATGTAAACAAAGGCACTGCGCATGCGCGTTTTACCCATATTCTATCGCGATATTTCATTTTCCTATCGTTGCCCAAAATTACACCAGTATTACAGTGAACGGTATGATATAGCCCAGCCCTACCGACAACAAACAATTTGGCTTCTTTTACCTGCATAAAACCACTAAGCTGAGAGATATAAATGAAACAGATGGATGCGCTGTAAATCTAAATGCTCAGAGTTAATAACTTTAAAACTTTAAAAACCGTAAAAGGTTTTTGTTGTCTCCATCTTTTATACTTGTCCATTAATATTACAGCGTCCTGAGTGGGTGTCTGGAAGGTTCCAGATTGTAGGCGCCAAAATCACGTGCATCACTCACCATGAAAGTGTTAGAATTGATAACAGAGGTGTGTTTATGTAGCCAGTTTGTGCTTCGTACCCTCTCAGAAGCACTTCAGTCACCACGTCAGTGTGTACCACCGATGTCGCTGCCATCTGTGGTATTAGTCCTGCTGCTGACAGCGTGCTGAGGTGGCGAGAATAAGAACAGGAAGGTGTCGGTCTTTTTTTTCTTTTGTGAGAGTGTGGTTCATTTTCAGGTCTATTAACAGCTCACAGAAGTCAGAGAGGATGTCTCGTACGTATTTACATGACAGTTTTCCTGCAAAATGTTAGAAAGGATTTGGAATTTTGAAAACTGAAAAGAAATGGCAGAGCTGTTACGTAAATGACTGAAACATATTGCAATGACTCATTGCTGGAACTTTCCATTATAACGCTTAGATTAAACCAGTTTTGTGTCCATCTTGGATTTGGAGCCCAAGAGGCGGTGACGCTTTGGTTTTTGGACAGACGAACAAATGAAATGTGAGAATTCGTGGTACTGATTAGGTGCTATGCTAACGGTTTCCCCGCTCGTCTCAGTACTAAGCTAACCTCGCTGGCTGCTGGTTATGTTCAGTAGGGCTGCCACAAACGATTATTTTGATAGTCGACTAGTCACCGATTATTTTTGCGATTAGTCGACTAATCAGATCATGCATCCATTGGACGTAAAATGTACACCTGAAAATATGTTAAACGTTTATTTTGTGACCCAGAAAGAATAATAATTGTAATATTAAAACTAACTAGCTGCCGCCATTGTTGACAACTGCGCTGGGCCGCGCTATGAATTCTGGAACACAGTTTCTTCTTCTTCGGGGTTTAATGGCAGCTGGCATCCTTGTACATGCAGTGCTGCCATCTTCTGTTTCAGTCCGTTATTACACTCTTAAATACTACTACTTATTCCTGCGTCTTTTGGGATCTTACAAAGCTTCAAACGACGCGTCGACTATTAAATTAGTCGTCGACGATTTTAATAGTCGACGTAATCGTGACTAGTCGACTAATCGTGGCAGCCCTAATGTTCAGCACACAGAAACAAGAGTGGAACTCGGCAAGAAACCAAACATGTGAATCTAAAAAAATACACCAACGACTTCAGCATTAAGTTCCATCGAATCTAACTCAGCGCTATAACTTACTTTCCATAACAGCCACTCGTCATGTGTAGCCCACATAACTGCTCTAAGATCATTTATTGTATCCATTATGTTTAAGGTCACTGCAAATGATGAACCCAGTCATTATTCTTTATTGAATCCCCTCCTCTGATCTTTTTCCTCCCACCCACACTTGGGTATGCTTTGCACGAGAGTTGAACCTTTACTCTGAGTAAGACAGCACAAAGGTCAAATGATGCTGTAACTGTGAAGCTCTTAGTGTAATGCTACCAGGTCTCGTACACAACAACAAACGAGTTTCCTTCTACTATCCAAGCTCAAAGCCAGCCATACTGCTGTGATGTAACTGTGGATACCTGTGTGCAGGTATTGTTCTCCAAAATACTGCACAGTTGTAGTTGATTAGTTTGGGATTTTTTCATGGCCTGGATTTTGGTAATAAATTTGAAGGTGAAACTATCAAAAAACCTAACTTGTTGCCATGACGACAGCAGAGTTTACCTGTGATTTCACCCTCGCTGACACTGATCGACATGCAGCACTCGGGTTGTTTTTGCTCAGATGCAGTCCATCCTGTTTAGGTCATAGTAAACGCTGTTTGACAGCAAAGGTGTGTCACCTCTTAAAAAGGGGAAAACATTTCGCCCATCACTTAACAGCGATGAGAATTTCTTCACAGACGGGGTTGTTGACAGTGGGGAGAAATATTCCAAATGGCACAGTGAGGTGGTTGTTGGGTTACATCATTGACAGCTGACGGCGAGGCCACTAAGCTCTTGTTATATGAGTGGAAATCTTTGGGATTTTTGTGTAATCTGTTTAAATCCTTGTACTTTATTCAGCATAAATTCTATAGCAATAACTCTCAATTGAAAATCAAACTGCTCTGCTCCCTTTCAATTAGAGAAGTAACTAGTTTAGTCAACCTCACGGCAGACATGAGCTGAGGGTGCAGTAAACGAATGCGACTGCCGCTAACAACATCCACTTTTTTTTCTTTCTGTTTGTGGCTGCTACTACTTCTCTCGCACACTAAGAAACTCTCTTCCCGCAAGAAATAATCCACTCACACAGGTTCAGTGTTCTTTGATCAGTGGGTTTTGGTCAGTGATTGTTGATCAATGGTCATGGGAATTTGCACAATTATGATTAAGGAACTGACCTCACAGCCCATTGTTCCTTCAGTGGGCTGGTTTCAGTCATTATGCAAATGTACTGTTTATAAGGTTTGGGGAAACCTGCAGTCAGCTGAGACTGAAGAAGTCACTTGGATGAGTGACGAAACGTTTATCCCACAAAACGCTACGTCCAGATGAACAGATTCAACTTTTGGAGATTTACTTACCTGGATGATTGAGAATGCATCAAGATGTATCTACCTTCATTTGCTTAATGAATTAAGATGCTCTTCGTGCAGATTGTCTGTTTCTCTCTGCTTTCACAATGCTCTAAGCTAATGCTAGCCCTTCCGTTAACCAGAGGTGTGGCTGCACTGTGTAGCTGAGTCGCTGCAACAACAAATCACTGACGTTTTTCTTCATGAAGGTTTAGCCAAGTATGTTTATTATTATTTGCCTTGTTAAAGAAATAATAAAAATTAATAATTGTGTTGTCCTGTTAAATTAACGCTCGCTGCATAGCATTAACAGTAGCCCAATAGCCACATTAGATTTTACAGCTAATTAGCTTTGACAGCTAATGTGGCTATTGGGTAACTGACAATAGCTAAAGGGCTAATATTAATGTGTGTGCTGGATACGTTAATATTTATGACAGCCAGAGCTTCACTGACATCTCAAAGTTCCTCAAAATGTTGTTAAGTCTTGTGAATGTCTATTCTTCAAGGGTTCGAGGTGTTGGGTCAGTGAAAGAGGCCAAAGATGTATTTAGATATCAATTAGCATATATCTTCTTTTTCAGGCGAACTTACATAAAAGGTTATAATAAGCTTTATTCTTGGCCACGGGCAAGAGACTAGGAATCATTCTTTTATATGTAAGGCAACAACAGGCTGTATTTAAAGACTGTTTTCTTAACTTTATAAAATAAAATCTAAGACATGAATACATCCAAGAACATAATTTTACTGAAGTGATATTTGATTAGTAAAATAAAAAAATGACATGTTGGTGTTGTTTATTTGGACTACACTTATTTTAGCTCTGTGTGTGAGTCTTTCACATTTACACTCACACTAGTTTCTCTTTTCCCTGCTCTCAGTGTCACTGAGTGCACCCCCTCACAGCTGTGCTGAAGAGAAATGATACTAAATTAGGGTTGACACAACACATCTTGTTACATGGAGTTATCCCATTATGTGACCTGTAAACTCTTGACCCTTTGCTATTAGCTTGCATCATGCTGTGTTAGCATAGTGTTGAATATATGATATGAGAGAGACATCTGTGGAGTGCAGAATTTCTCATCATGCATTAAACCGTGACACGGTAAAGTTTCTATTCAATTCAATTTTATTTATATAGCGCCAAATCACCACAACAGTTGCCTCAAGGCGCTTTATATTTACCTGTGATTTCAGGTAAAAAATCTTAATGTATTCGTAATACGTGGGAATGGTCCAACGCCACCGTCTTTTAATCTTAGCTCAAGAGAAGCCAGTTGAATAAACCGTCCATCATGGTAAACAGAAGGATCCTCTGTGTTTTATCTTTAATCCGTTAGTTGAGCTTTTACACCATATTGTCGTTCGTCCCTTACTCGCCTGTCGTTTGACACCCACAGTACTGAAAAGAAGACTTTAGGAAGTTTATGCTTAAAAAAGGAAAACTAACATCGATTGCATGGACGAAGAGAACTGAAGGAACAGCTTTAAACTGTAAATCTGTATTTTGGTGTTGAAGTTAAGATTAGGAGTGTCCCCATGCCGAGCGTCATGTTGCAGTGTAAAACAGAAGCTCGGTGTTCTCACCCTTCAAGAGCAGCACAGTTCCCCCTAAAGCTCCGGCCAACTGCCTGCAGTTTCCTGTTTTCAAAAGTTTCCCAACGCTGTTGTGTACAGCTGCTGCTGCTGCAGCTGCAATACTTGTTACGTAATGTCACACCCTGGGTAGGAGGTGAAAAATGGCCTCTTCGATGCCATTACAGGTGTCAGGTGACTAAACCGGAAGGCTCAGCTGATGTGCTGATTCCATATAAATGAAAAGCTTCCAACGATGACTTTTTTTTTTTTTTTTTTATTCATTCTTAGCAAAAGTTTTATTTTTGTTGGTGAAATTTCAGTAAAAACACTTGTTTACTAGTTTCTTCTCTTTTTCTTTGCTTGGTTGTTTTAACAGGAAACTCATTTTTTTTAATCCAGCTTTCCTCTGCTCTTTGTGCCTTTTGAGACACGAGTCTTCATCGTAGTATTCTGGGTATTTGTGTAAATACTACCTGCTGCCAGGTTCCTGGGAGACAGCGAGGCGTCCCAGAAAACAGGCCTGAGTCACTCGGCTGGCAGTAAACAGTTGAGAATGAGGGAATGAGATGGGAATGAAAGGGAGAGGGATTAGTGCTCCATAAAGGCCCTGCGGGAAAGGCCCCGCCCTACCTCCACAGTGTCTCACCTGTGAAACCTGAGACTACAAATTACTCTCCCACTCTGGACTTCAGATTGAGCCCGCACAATAGTTTCGTCCCTGCTCACCAACCCCCTGCCTGCCTGTACATCAGCTGTTATTTGACCTCAGGTGACCTCGTCTGGGACTCGAGTAAAGGCAGGTCAGACGTGCTTGGACTCACATTCTTGGGGCTCTACGAGAGCTGCTTTGCATACTTCACAGTTCCAAGTCGTCCTTATTTATCTGATAAGTTGTTCATCTTCTGTCTTAAAAAGGCTCTTTGAGTCCTGATAACAATAAGGTTTCAGCAGCAGCTGTGTGCCTTACAGCAGCGGCCCCCAAACCCCGGTCCGCTGCCTTAGATAACTGCGTTATCTACATCAGCTCTCTTTGACATCATACAGAGCCAAGAACAGGAAAAAGTGTCTGAAGCAAAGCAGCTGGTGCAGCCTGAAGCTTGAGCTTTTGTCGCGCAGGGATTACCTGCAAATGTGCTGAGCTCGCGTTTAACACGAGAATGCATCAGTGCAGCAGAATGTCCAAATAATAAATCCATCAAAGCCTTCTGTAGCATAAAGGACAGCAGAGGGTTCTGTGGGGCAGGCGTGGGTGAGTGCATGGTGACGTGGTTGGCTGTCACAGACTGAGTGGGGAAAGTGCGAGGTCACTTGGTGCACAGATTCCAGTGTTGCAGCAAAGCATGTAATGGACAACTTGGCTTTCACTCATCTTTCTTTGTATTCCCTCCTGTCGTTTCTCTCCTCGTCTCCCTCCATCACTCACAGCCCCGTTTTCCATGAAACGCAGTCAGATTCCCGCTGGGCTGGATTGGCCTGTGGTGTTAGAGTTGTGGCTGAGCACACACACCTTCCTTTAGCTCAGCATCACAGAGGTTCACAGAGCAGGACATAGAGAGGCCGGGTGTACCTTGACATTGTGCTGCTGCTAGATAAGGCTCACCACACATCATTTGCCTTTCCAGCTATTATGTAAACACCACTTCCTACCCTTCTCTTTTCAGGCACACACAGAAATCCAAATGGGTCTGTAATGCCGGGGAACAATGCGAGACTGAGCGCACGTCGATAAGTGCCGAAGCTCGGCGCTGTCGTCACTCAGCCTTTTCCTGCTTTTCTCTACAGCTCGGTCCATCCACGGGCTAAAAGTGGCCCAATGTTAGGCCTGGTGATGCATGTGTTTCTGCTCATCGCACCATTGAAACATCTGTTGCAGGCACCGTTCTCCACAGGGGCATTCCCATTTTAACCAGGATGGTAATCCTGCAAACTGCAAATGATTTGATGAGGTCCCGCATATTTCTCCTGTTGGATTGGGTGTCACAGTAAAATAGCCTAGAAATCAAACCTACCTACTGCACAGCACGGTTATTACATGTATTACATGATGGAACTAAATGTCCAACCACGCCGGGCTCGTCTCGTTTGGGAGGTTTCAGTCAAATGCTGCATTCATGACACGAAGAAGATTTCAGGTGGAGTGAGCATCGTTGGACAAACAGCGGCTGCTGTGGTTGGGTAAAAACGGCAGAGTGGTCACTTTTTCTGTGATTGTTATTCAACAGCCACTCCTTTCTTGGTTTGGCGTTCATCTCAGGCCCTCAACCAGAAGCTCTCGTCGAGCTGTAACTATGCAGACTCCCATTTGTCATTACTCCTGTCACAGCATTCATCCATGTGTTTCTCCTACAATGTGACCACAACACTGTGCAATCAGTTCAGTTCTGATTCATATCTACTCAGCTAATTCAGTTCACTTGCATTAGAACCAAATAAACCGTATCAGCATTCCCAGGTTTAGCCAATCCAGGATTATCCCGTTAATCCTGGATCTTTTAAGCGATGCAAAAAGAACAAGCTCCATAGGTGTGGACGTGAGGCTTTAGTGGTGCTTGGCTCACTAAACCAATACTTATTCTTACAGTTATGTCACAATATAACATATAAACTACAATTTGATCAAAGGTTTCTTTTGTAATCAGCAGAAATGTATTTAACATAAATGAACTAGTTAGACTAGCCATGAGCTAGTCAAAGCTTTTATGGCTGTCTCTGACCTCAGTCGCTGAATTTTGTAGTGTTACTAGTATTACTAGTACTCAGGATTTAGTTGTACTCCCATGTGAAATAATCTGGTTATAAGTGGTAAAAAATTAAAAGCATGAAATGAAGAAAGATCATCAACCAAGTGTGAGATCATTCTGTCCGATCATAATCAAGCAGCACTGAGTGTGGTTCATGCTATCATAAGCAAACATATAGACTTCTTTTGATCATGTGACTAAAACGCTGAATTGTCATTTCCAGTGGCAGTGCTTGACTTCCCCTTTTTAGTAGGATTTTCTTCATAAAGGACTTTTTTCCCCTCAAACATCCAATTTCTAAATGCTGGTTTCTTAATTACAGGTCATCATTGTAATTACCTGCCTCACATTAGACATATGTCTATCAGGCTAAACCAATATAATCTCACTAACGTGCACACTTGACTCACTGAAGCACATTATCGTTCTTTACAGCACTGAACTAACTGTTTCAAACAATGAGGCATTGAAACATATGAGGCCGCTGCCTGAGAGGAGCAGACAGCAGCGACTCAGCTGTAACCAGGCGTGTGGTCTGCTCAGCCTATATTTCTGAGCTGTTATCAAACATTAACTGTGTGTCTGTGTCCAAAAGTGAAACCTGGGAAAGGGAAGTATGTAACTGAAGTTAGCTCATGTTATTAACGCTCTGCCTCCATCTCAAACCCACCATCCTAGCAAAGAGAGTGCAGGCAAGGATAGGCCGTTTGATTTAAGTCATGCAGGAAAACAAGAGGATGCATCTCGATAGCAGGCAGCGGCGTGGTCGGCGTGTCTTCCTGGAGTAACAGCGGTCGGTAGCAGACCTCTTCCTATGAGACTGACCTCTGAACTCAGCACTGACATCGGCTTCCCGAAAGCGTGCAGGATCTGAGGAGGAATGAGATAATAATTCCTGCAGTTTCCCCCCTGTGTCCTGTGCTGTTAGGGTAGAATAGTCTTTGTCATTATGCAAGTACAACAACATAACTCTGCTGCGATCAGCAAAATAGCATTAAGTATAAATATTAAAAATAATAAATAGATTATTAAACCTGAGACGATGCTTATATAGGGCTACATGAGTGTCCTGACAGTTATCGGTGCACCTCGTTGTATGTGGAGGGGTGGGGGTGATGGAGGCCACAGCTCGAGGAAGGAGCTGCTCTTGGTCTGTTTGTGTGGGATTGTATTAGTCTGTATATGCTGCTGGCCACCCTGTGGTGTGGGCCCTCCAGCCGTACGGCACTGCCACAGTCCAGCAGCTGTGCAGCTTCTGCACTGCACCGTGATGCAGTGAGGATGCTCTCTATGGTGGTCCTGGAGAAGTTTAGCAGCAGTTTCTGGGGGTGGAGCTGTGCTTCCTAAGGAAGGACAGGCGTCTGCTTTTTTTTTTTTTTTTAAAGAAAAGGTTCCTTTCAAAACAAAGATCTATTGATCCAGCAGCAGATGTTCAGCTCGAGGCTAATTATTTGGCTTTTTAGTTTATTCTGCATATTACTGTTAAATTCACAAACTTCTACAGCTCCCTCAGATGAGACTTATTATCAGAATTTAACAACTTTAGAATTTCTGTCTTTAAAAAATCTTCCACGTCTGAATCACAGCAGTATAACGTTATTGATTTAGTTTGTCTTCTTACCATTTTAAAAAAGTAACTTGAGCTTGAGCCTGGTTTTCACGCGCTGCATTACAGCATGTTAGCTATCTGTGGCATTAGCCATTAGCCACTCCTTTGGTTTTACAGAAGTGGTTAAACTGAAACTTAAGTAAAAACAGGATGATGAGCCCAAAACATCTGCAGTTATTTGTGAATAAGTATATTCAGTGTAAGTGTCAGCACTGAATGTTTAGTGCTTTCTAACAGAAATCATCAAACTGGTGCTTCCAGTGTAAACTGTTGCTAGCTAGTATACATATTGAAAGCTAACAGTCTCCTAAATAAGAGCCTTGTTGGAAAAAGTATTAAAAATATTCTTAATTGTCACTAATTTGCTTTGTCTCATGCTTTTAGAATGGGACCAACATTATCACTGAAGTGTGACGTGTGAACATTTGATTTGGTTTAATTTCACAAACTTGAATCCTGACTTAATGTCTGTTAAACAAAACCGTGTGAAAGCTTGCAGCTGTTAAACTGTTTTGTCGAGTGGGACAAAAAAACCTTTTGCTGTCTGAAGTTTTCTGATGGTGATCTTTTTGGTATGACATGAATGTAGCATTAGCCTTCGATGAGCTTGTCCCGGAGGACGTTCTTGAACCGTCGCGTCTGTGATAAGACTGTTTACAGCCATTCTAGAGACTTCAGATAACATTTTCATATTTGTGGTTATTTTTTGAAGTGTAGACACGCCTGTAAATGTCACACGGATCATTTTTTGGCAGCTCTTTGCCGTAGTTGACGACAAACAATTCAGAGATCCCATTCATGGCCGCAGTCCTTCCCAGTTAAGTGGAGGGTGTGTCTGTGTTAGGGGAAAAAGGGGAATGTGTATAGCCTTGATAAAAGAGCCATTACTGAGCAGTCTTTATGGAGCCTTTCACTGCTCCCATGTGCAGTGAAAGGGGGGGCTTGTTCCTGCCTGGCAGGCCCGAGCCCTGCACTATGTGTCGGTCACCTCGGCCTCAATAGCAGGCCTGTCTGGAGACCCTGTGTCACGACTTCCTGAGAGGGAAGTTGTTTCAGCTGGTGGTTCGCTGGCTTCTCACGCTGGAAAATGTTGCTGTGAATGTATCGTCACACAAGTGTTTTAACAAGAGCTTAGACGTGGATAATGCCTAAAAATGAGCCTCTGTACTTTGTATTTGATTGAATGAAGTCAGCAACAGTTCTCACAAATGTAGTTACGTGTGTGTGTGTGTGTGTGTGTGTGTGTGTTAAGGACGGTCTGTCTGTAGGAGGAAAGGAATCCTGTAATCTCATTCAGGGTAAAGCTGTATAGTTAACCTTGTTGCTGTTTCTGAAGAGTGGGAGTGTTTCCTTAGCGAATGCAAACAGAGGCTGTCTGTTCAAAGGAACACATTTCATTTCTCCGTCTGCCTTCACACTGTGACGTTACAGCGATAAAACAGAGCAGTTTCATAAGCAGGAAGGTTGACGATGCTGTCATATGACGCTGTGATGCTGCAGGGATAATTCCTTCTTTAATGAGTGTAAACTGACCCGTATTTAAGAGAATGAAAGGAGATGACAGAGTGATTTAAATTACATATCGACATTGGCTGGCTTCATATGTTGTTACTGGTAAGTGACATTTGCTGGTGGAATCTAGTCCACCAGTTGCATCCCAGTGAGAGAGCTCAGCATGGCGACTCTGTGGCCCAGGGCTGACACTGTCACTCGGCGGGAATGCGAGTCCACAGTGTGACCTTGGAGAAATGAAATGTCATGCATGCTGAGGGGTTAGCAGCACTAGCCAGGTTAGCGGGGGGTTGTTGTCTTGGAGCTGCAGAGAATTAATACTGATGTGTGAAACGGATCAACACAGGAAGGAAAGCGGTGCTCGTTCCCCCTGAGATCAAGTCAAGACACTAGTTGGATCCTTTTTAACTGTGAGGTTGGACCTTTTGGACCTACTGCATTAATATGAAACCCGAGCACTAGAGCAGGGCCATATGACCAAAAATATTTATCACGATATGCATTTGAAAATTTGCGATAACGATATAACTGACGATATAATTGACACTAGACAAAATACTTTACAACTCCACAACTTTATTAGTGCAAAAAACCCCATCAATGTATTTTCACTTAAACAAGCAGCTGTTTTTTATGTGCATTAAAGTTATATAAAAATGTAACAGTGCAATTTCCTCACTGACAGTTTAACCAAAAGGCATTTCCAGTGGAAACTGGCCGACATATCCTCAGCATAACCATGTATAATATCCACAAAACTTAAAAAGAGCTTATACACACACAGTACGGTAATATTATGTTAAAGCACAGTATGTATCACTCCGCGAGGCTCCTGCCTACGGTAGCCGTAATGCTCCAACAATCCATCAAGCGGTGCGGCTTCGTAGCTTAGCAAAGTCGTACTGAAACATTTGACAGATTTTCGAGCGCCGTGTACATAAAATCGTTTCGAGGTCAGTAAACACAACCAGAATTCATACATAAGGCACGCGGGATTATAAGGGGCACTGTCGATTTTCAGAAAAATCAAAGTATTGATTCTAAGTGCGCCGTATTTTCCAAACAACACGGTGATAACGACGGCGCGCTAGCATGCGCTACCAAAAATAGTGCTTTGTTGTGTATCTGACGGACGAAAGTAGGGCTGCACGATTTTGCATAAAATGAGAATCACAATTTTTTTTGCTTAGAATTGAGATCACGATTCTCTCACGATTTTCTTTTCCAGTATAAATATTTTTTGCACTTATTAACTGCACATCAACTTCGTAACAGTTGAGACTGAACATAAAAACAATAAATGTCTCACATTTTGTTGTTGCCGCAAAATGTTGTACTGCTTGTAATTCCGTCTCCACCGTTGCTCGACACTGCGTGTATAGAGCAGGCAGTGCAACATTTGAAAAATAGTTGCGGGACGGCACTGTGTAGCGTTTGTCTAGGGTGTTGATCATTTTCCTAAATCCCTCGTTTTGCACAGTGTTGATGGGAGCCATATCTTTAGCCAGTGATAAGTGATCGCCTCCTAATTTCTTTGTGCCTGCGGGAGTTCGATGGGTATGGGGAAGCGCTGTATAAGGTTCCTGTTATTGTGCAGCCTTAGACGAAAGCTAAACCAGTTCCACACCACTGAAGTTGCAGCATTTTTACAAACCAATTCTGGTTCATCCGTTTCATTTAACGATCCGCTTTCGCTCTTCTCATTCTGCGTCGCCGCCATGTGCGTATGTAAACATAGGCACTGCGCATGCGCGTTTTACCCATATTCTATCGCAATATTTCATTTTCCTATCGTTGCCCAAAATTACACCAGTATTACAGTGAACGGTATGATATAGCCCAGCCCTACCGAGCAGGGCTTACTCCTTATTCATAATAACCAAAGAATCAGGCTACAGTAGGAAAATGTTTCTCTGGAAACTTCTGAAGGCCGATGTATTTATATTTTAATAACATTTGTCCCGGAATAAAACTTGCTATACAAAAAGAACAGTTTTAGATGGAAGTGTTTTGCTCTTATTCTAATAGCAGGGTGGCAGTCATGGAAGTGCAGTGTTGCTATCTGCACATGCTAACACTAGCGTGCATTACAGACAAAAAGTTGTTTTGTTTTTTTTAATCCAAAGCACAAACTTCTCAGCTGTTTCTGAGTATTTGTCAGAAAATGTTCTCTAAACATGACGAGAGCGGTCTTGCTAAGTGCGTTGAATTAGCTTATAGCTGTCGGCTGTAGTTAGCTTTGTCATCTTTAAACCTAATGGGGAAATCAAGACTAAATGTTCTTTGCATCTATAATATTTGCTTTTAAATGCTGAACATTTTCTCTGACCTGTGAGCAATGATCCTTTTGTTTCATGGCCTCTAAGAGGCACTGCAGTGTTTCCATCTTCACCTGAGGTTGGTGCTTTTTGTTGACTGTAATATGTGATACATGTTTGTGCTGCCCTCCTGGCAGATGGATGGAGGCCTGCCTGGATGAGGAGTTGCCTCCAACAACAGAGCTGGAGGAGGGGCTGAGAAACGGCGTTTATCTGGCAAAACTGGGCAACTTCTTTGCTCCGCAGACGGTTTCCCTCAAGAAGATTTACGACCGTGAGCAGACACGGTACAAGGTGAAAACATGCAGATGTTTATGCATTTGTCATTTATTTACTGTCATTTGTTACTCCGAGCCTTTGTTCTCTGATGTGATACGTCTCTCTTACAGGCGACTGGTCTCCATTTTAGACACACAGACAATGTCATCCAGTGGCTCAACGCCATGGCAGAGAAGGGACTGCCAAAGGTAAGGCCGGCTCAAAGCCCACAGGGGACAGAAATGTGCACAAACTGTCAGTTGAGCATTTACAACCGAGACATACTGGATTGTGTTGGTTTTGCATATTGTGAGCCAGTTACGTGATGCCAGTGCTCAAAGCACACGCTTTGTTTGAGATTTTAATTTCTCACCTTTAAGACATCAAATGGACCCAGGTAGGCTGAGCTAAGCTTGCAAAGACTTGTGCTAGAGATGAAGTTACAGTAAATATGTGACAGGGTGTCGGTCCTGCAGCCAGTGACTGTTAAAAGTCGTTCTTTGTAAGATTTAAATAAGTGGCTTAAGTCCCACAGTATTAATGGTGCCGTGTCAGTGTTGGTGGTCGGAGGCCATTCCTCCAACCTTGTTGTGTTCACGCGCTTGTAAATCACAATGTGAAACCGCTTGGACAGTAAAAGTCACGCGATCAGAATTAGCTTTTTTATCAGCCGAGGTCATTCTACCGTGATAGCAGCTACAGTTAATATCAGATTACAGATAAGATGCCAACCCAGAAAAAGCAGTTCTTTATGTTTACTTTGTTCTTGCATTTGCGTAGTCAGAAACTCTGTAATTAAAATTTTCTCAGGCATTGAGCTGTTTGTCTGACCTGAGTGGGTGTGGGGGTTTTTCCTGATAATTCAAACCCAACGAATGAACAATCGGAGGGAAAAAAGAGTGTGCCTGGAAAAGAGCTCGATGGCCACGGCTGCCAGAAGGACAGAGAAGGATCCTCAGTGCAGCGCTGAAGTGCAGCTCACCAATACTCAGTTTAAAGAGCACTGCAGTGTCTGTGCATCGTGACAGAACAGTGCTTTACCCTCATGTCAGATGTTTAAAATGAATCACTAAATGTAGCTTTTACATGAAAAAGTTTTAGATTGATTCTCATTTCCATTTTTGATGGAAGCAGCATTTTGCAGAGGGACTGATTGCTTCAAACAAGCTTTCCCTTCAGTGGACGTTGACTTTTAGACTGTGGTCTGAACTCCTCGGACGTTCGGAGTTCTTTGGAGAAGTTGGCAGGTTTGTAAACTGTCCATTCAGGACCTGAAATGCCAGTAAAGGAGCACTCGGCCTAAAACGAGGAAACACTGGCCTGTTGTAGTAACGAGGCTCCTTTGTGAGAAATTTCCACATGAGCAAACTGGAAGCGTGTCATTTAGCTGGACGTGAATAAAATCGACTATCAGACATGAATATGACGCGCTGGCAGCAGAAAGTCTCTGTAGCTGTGTTAAGTGTTTCATTCCAGTTGCGCCACAAAGGCAGCACCAGGGCGTGTGAATAGAAGAGCTGCACTGAGTAATCCCACCATTGAGCTAATATACTGAGTCACTCCTGCACACATGCTGCCACATGATGAAGCCGTTGTCTCTGTGTTTCAGATCTTCTACCCTGAGACCACAGACATATATGACCGGAAGAACATGCCACGCTGCATCTACTGCATACATGCACTCAGGTTTGTGTCTCGCCCTTTGAGTTTGATTTGACAATAAGGACCCAGCTTTAGCTGCCCTGCAGTTTGATCAGTTAGACAGCTGCTGAGGCTCTTTTTCTAAAAGCATTAAAGCCTGGAGTGCTCAGCATATGGCGTGACTTTTAAAAAAGGCTCCAACAATGGGTCTGTGACAGTTTGAGGTATCCAGCGGCACAGAGTATGTGGTCATTTGTTTTGATTGCACGCTCAGGTGTAAAGGATGTTGATGCCTTCAAAGCCAGCAGGGCAGATGGATGATGTTGGGCTCTGTAATTACCCTCCTAAAGAAAACACACACACGCTGCAGCACTGCCACAGAAATGTGCTCTACTGTAAACACTGAAGTGTGTGGTTTGTCCAACTGGTGCTGTGAGCAGCTTCTCTTGGACAGGCTGTACAGCAGCTTGTAAACCTTCACAGTTACTGTGGTGGTTGGTGTGTTAAGGCGGCTCTAAAACATCTTCTCGGATTAAGACATGGTGCCTCTGAAAACTTCCATCCTAAATCCTTCTTCTTCATCCTCTTGTGCTGCTGCTCTACTTCACAGCAAAACTAACTCTCCTACCTGTAACCTTTAGAGTTCACTTTTACACATCGCTGTTGTTCAGTCTAAATATCTTTTTAGCTCCAGAAGATCAGCTGAGATCATTTGTTTGTGTCAGTAGGCACATGCTGAATAATCACGTCTCCTTGGTTTGAAGCTCTTCACAGCAATAATTAAAAGTAGTATTTCCAGCCTTTAGCAAAGGCACATACAGTACCTTTCTTATATTTAATATATATTGGCTGTGCACTATTTGTCGATTGCGTCACCAAAAATAAAACGAGTAGTAAAATCCTGGAGCTGTTGGAGGTGTCAGCCAAGCACTGGTGTTTATATGGCTCCAGACCAGCGAATGCTCCGTCCTTGTGTGACGCTCATCTCTTCTTCTGCACATGTTTATACTCACTTCTTTTCTCCCCTGTGTTGCAGTCTGTACTTGTTCAAGTTGGGCCTGGCACCTCAGATCCAGGACCTATATGGAAAAGTCGATTTCACTGGTAAGAGCACGAGTCTGAACATGTGCATCTGTTTTCCTCCTTTGCTTCCCATTAACCTCGTTATGTCGCCTTAAATCCAGACCACTGCCAAAGTTAGCGTGACGCTTACAGGGGACCTGTTGTGCTCATTCTGTATTGTTATGGTTAAACATCACTCGGGCCTTCCGGGTTTCTTCTGATTGGCTTCCACTTGTAAAAAAAAAAGCTTGGAGCAGCTATGCAGGGAATACTTGTACACTTCCCCTGACCTCATCACTTGATGCTAAATGTCATGTCATTGATATGAGCCTCCACCACTGTAACAACATACAGTAATATGTAAATTATGGTGAACGTGCCGTCACCCTGAGAGCAGCACTGGTAGCGCTGCGAGTAAAGCGCCTCAGAGCTCCTGGAAATGTGAAAGTCATTAGTGACTGTCAGAGGGTTTCCTGTCAGTCGAGTGCAGCTCAGCTCGCTGTCCCTGAGCCAGTCTCCAAAATCAGATTATCACACATGAGCCAGGAACAGTCTGTCTCCACTCCCCCCCTCACCCCCCGACCCTACTCCTTTCTCTCTTTTTCCCTCTCCGCTGCGATCTGTGGATCTGTTCCATCTGCTCTGTCTTCTCTCTCCCAGAGGAGGAGATCAACAACATGAAGAGCGAGCTGGAAAAGTATGGAATCCAGATGCCCGCCTTCAGCAAGATTGGTGGGATCCTGGCCAATGAGCTCTCAGTGGATGAAGCGGCATGTAAGCAGGGGCTCGGGTGTCGCGGGGAGGGGGCGGGCTCTCAGAGCTTCTAATAAATGCTTTAGTGAAACGGATGCGTTTCTTCCCAGCCGTCTCAGGATTATTCCAACTCAGGAATTTAGGACATTTGGTCGTTGATTAAATAAGAAACCGTCAGCCTACCTTTGTTTACTTCAGACCAGTACAAAGCCAACCTGACATCACTGCGTCAGACGGCGTCTCTACAACCAAACGCCACAGAGAATCACGTCACGTTTGTGCATTCTTCCAATAAATGATTCCTTAAATGGAGACGTGATCGATAAAGATCTGTTGATGAGTGACATCTTTACTGTGTGGTATATAACACCAGGTGAAAGCTGACTTTATTTAGACAAGTGTGGCTCAAATGACACAATGTCCTCATTTTAACAGCCTGGTAAGGCAGGCGATGTTACAATCCACAAAAACTAACAAAGTAAATGGTGTGACTGCTTCTCCTCCTCAGTGCACGCTGCTGTGATTGCCATAAATGAGGCCATTGACCAGGGCGTACCAGAGGGCACGCTGGCCGCTATGCAAAACCCCAACGCCATGCTGGTCAACCTGGATCGCAGCTGTGCTCAGCAGTACCACGACACGTTGTACCAGGCCAAAGGGAAGAAGGTGGCCAACTCACGCAAGCGGGTAAACTGGATCTAGCCAGCAGTCACTAGCAGCCTGAGGCGCATTATTTTATAATTACAGATGAAGGGAGCTCATAGCAGTCGTGTCTGCTTTTTGATTAGAAAATAATTGAAGGTTCAGCCTGAAGATGGAAGAAAATGTTGGCATTAGCCTGCGATGTGCTGAGAATGGCTGAAATGAAGCACTGCCATACTGATGCACTTTGAATGCATGGCCCAAACATCCCCTTTAAGCACACAAACATCTTATTCTAGTGTCATGCAGTGCAAACGTGTAATCCTGCTGCTCTGCTCTCACAGCAAATGGAGAACGCCGAGGCAGAGAGGGACATCTACGATGAGCTTCTTACCCAGGCAGAAATCCAAGGCAATGTCAATAAGGTCAACGGTAAGCTACATCAGCACACACACACACACACACACACACACACCGGAGTTATTTACCGGATTCTGTGGTGCACTCGTGGAAATGTCGACCTCTCTCCAACAGTGAACAATGCTTTGAGTGAAGCTGAACAGGCCTTGCTGAGTGGAGATGAGGATAAGTTGTATGAGGCGCTGAAGGCCATGGGCATTCAGAACCTGCAGCCCCAGAACAAAGCCTGGTACCTGAAACAGCTGCAGGGTGACCGAGAGAACAAAGAGCAGGTAGGGTCAACAGTCTAACAGCCACCACTGTAGCAAGCCGGCGCTCCTCTTTCCACATTGACCTGGTTTCTCCTTCTTAGACGTCTCCAGGAGAAGCCCTGACTAAGGACGAGCTGCAGAGCGGCGTGGACGTGGCCAACGGGATAGCAGAGAGCTACCTAAAGAGTACGACTGTAACACCTGTGTTATAACAAAGTTATCTGTGTGTTTGTAACTCGGTTCCTGTCTCTGTGCAGTGCTGAAAGCAGTGGAACGGATCAATAATGCAATCAGAGAAGGTGTGCCAGAAAAGACGGTGGAGGAGCTCATGAACCCTGACGCACAGCTGCCTGAGGTCTACCCGAGCGCTGCAGACCTCTACCAGAGAGAGCTAGCCAGCCTGCAGCAGCAGAGCCAAGAGGTACCGGGAACCAAAGCTCAGTGAATAATGTGGAACGCTCGCTGACACAGTTCTCAGCATAGAAACATGTTCGTGTGGCTTTTAATGCCAAATTACACCAGCAGCTGACCGTCTTCCAGTTTATATCACAACAGACGCTCTATTGTAATCTAGCCTGCTCTGATGATAGCACAGTTTATTTTAGCTTTCACTGAGACGTACACAAAACAGAAAGGACACTAAAGTCTGCACAGACTGAGGTAGGAAGTACTCCTAACCCAAGTTCTCGTCTATGTTAGACTTTTTTTTCCCCAAAAAAGTTTTTTCGTGTGTTTTCCACGACAGACATTGGCATAGAATAGCTCTTTTATAGCACAGCATGTGCTCACTGTGATGGCAGCCATTGGGTTGTGAACTTGTTTGTACCGTTGCCGTGTCTCCTTTGGCGCCAATAGTGACCTCATTGTGTGAGAGCATCAACCACTGACCTATTAGCTAGTGCTAGCGAGCTTGGTTAGCAAAGATAAAATGTGCAGGTGCAGTGTTGTTGTATGTTGGCTCAAACTCACCTTACCTGTTTCTATATCGCAAAAAGACATAACTAAGAAAGATTTTATTGATTTCCACATGGAATACTTTGGTCGTATTTTCCATGCTCCATGTTTGAATTCCCATATCCTACCAGAGCATAGAGCCATGCGTGGTGCATATTTATTATATACCGGACTGGAAGTGGTGAGTATTTTACGAGCTCCTTCATGATCGAGTAAACAGTGTAGTTGATTATTTTAGTGGGAATCATCGTGGAACAACAGTCATTTGACTTTTAATAATTTGCCTCTTGTGATTTTTTTTTTTTTTTTTTAATGGCAGATTTACATATGAAGTGCTTTATGTTTCTGTCCCGCAGGGCAACCTTACCCACCCCGAGCTGCTCGTTGCCGTGGAGATGCTGTCATCGGTGGTGCTAATGAACGAGGCGCTGGACGTCAGAGACCGAGCTGCTCTCTGGAAGCAACTGTCCAGCACCGTAACTGGACTCAGCAACGTTGAGGATGAGTATGCTCAGAGGTGAGCGCCTACGTCTGGAGTCATCGACACGTCTTTTGTCAAGTCTTGAGTCTGTGAACCGAGGCAGACGTGTAAACTCTTTACCCGTGTGCTCCTTAGATACATGGATGAACTGATGCGTCTCAAAGCAGCAGCCAGAGAGGAAGGGTCCGACTATCTGACCTGGAACGACATTCAGGCCTGCATCGACCAGGTCAACCTGGCTGTGCAGGAGGAGCATGAACGTAAGAGGCCACACGATCGCATCCGTTTACGTCTTTGACAGAAACCTCTGGCTGCCCGCTTGTTCACAGGTGTCTCACCTGGTAGATCGGTGTGTTTGATGATCTCGTGTGTCCTCCCAGGATCAAACCAGGGTCAAACCACTACACTATGGAGCCATGATATTTCAGCAAAGTTTGAGATGATGTTTCTGATGCCATCCAAAAAATGCTGAACATCCTTGTTTTCTAAGGAGTTTCTGTCATTGATGACAGTCTTCCTAATTAAAAGTGTGATTGAGTGCCACAGTCTCAGACGTGCTCGTGTGCTAGCAAACATAAACGCGTGGCGCTGCTAGGTCATCGATATGACACTTTGATATAAAGTTACACACTTTTAACCGATATCACCGTGGATGGCTCTGCTGAACTGCCAATTATTGCACTTCCTCAAATGGCAGTCTAACAAACCCAGCCACTCCCCACAAACTCGCTGGTTAAAATGCTGCAGACATAAACATGAAAAAGCTTTGTTCCAGTTTCCTCATCCATGGTAACAACACGACATATGGAGCCAGATCGGGCCAGGTAGAGCGAGCTGGAAACTTGGCACTCGTGTCTCTCACCCGGTGTGATCACTACTGCTGCCTCCCCCTATTTATTAAAAAAATTGATGGCTATGGGCTCGTAGACACCAGTCCACAAACAAATGAACAGAGTTTCTGGGTAAAACACAAACATACTCATGAATAGAACAGTATTTATATAATAAATGCTTTCTTACTTGTTGGATGCAGATTCATAAGTTTAAAAACAAACCAGCACCTTTATCAGTCATATTCCTTAGCTTTAGTTTGGTTATAGTGCACCTGTTTGCCAAATACTGCCACATCTTGAGTGATATCAAAGACCTTTTCCGTCGTGGTCCTATGAGAGTCACACGTTTACAGACAGCCCAATACTTTCTGTGTGTCTGCTTCTGTAATTTGTAGGAATTGCTGCCATTGGGTTGATCAATGAAGCCCTGGATGAGGGAGATCCTACGAAGACGCTGTCCATGCTCCAGAGTCCGTCAGCCAAGCTCACAGACGTGGACCCGTCGATTGCTCAGCACTACCATGACAAACTGCTGGAGGCCCGCAGAGAGAAGGCTCATGTAAGGACCTCGTGTTCCTGATTTCTGCTGTGCAAAACTGAATAATGTGTTAGGCTGCATCTGCTCACAAGTATGGGCTTTGGATGGCAATTACTGTGTCACTGAGCCTTTATTTGCTTTTTGTGTGTATCGTGTATTCCTGTGAACATTATGCAAACAGTGCATGCAAACAGGCTACAGTTACATTTTTTAACTGCAGCTTAGACAGTTAAAGCTTGGTTTTGGTTTTATTTGACGTGACATGTGACGCATGTAGAAGATTTTAGTCAACTTACTGACTTGTTTATATGAAGTTCTAAGTGCAATATTGAGTCTTATTCAGGTGGGATGGACTTGCTACTCTTGGCTCGACTGATGACCCTGGGCTATACGAGGAGTGTTTGGTCATTCATACATCGTATTGTGTCACTAAAACACAGCTGTTGCAAATATTGTGTGATTTAGGGTTCAGATTGAAATGTTGTGATGGTGTGTGTCAGGGACTCACCATGTGACTCTGTCCTCGGAGCGGTGCATGATTCCAGTGGACACTGATGCCATGGTATACCCCCCCCTCCCACACACACACACACACACACACACACACACACACACACACACACACACACACACACTTCCTGTCACACGTCTGTGTGGGACGTGTGTGCTTGTCTCCTCGCTCTCACTCTTTCCTGAGGCCTGAAACATGGTTTCTGTTGCTCCTCTTTGGTTGATCATTGATGGAGAGGCACCCGTGCTCTCTTTCACTCATTTGCCTGTGTTATCGTTACTTGATGGATGATGAGTCTGTGGAGGTTCTTGTGTGTTTGTGCGCGCTTGTGGTGAGACAGTCGGTTTGCATATGATGTCACAAGCAGAACACTTGTGCTGTTTTCCTGTTGAAGCTGAAGCTCAGCTGCAGGGCAGAGTGCAGGAGCTGGGTATAGCTTTACTGCCGTGCACAAAGGAAGTCCGCACTGACCAAAGGTCCCCTCCAGATTTCTCAAGCGTGGACTCGTTGCATTGCTTTTAGAAAGAAGTCTATTTTTGGTCCAGCGTAAACGCTGATAAGGGAAATGTTCTTATCAAGTCACTGCCCACAATGTTTTCAAAGTCAACATCATCAGGTTCATTTTAAATCTTTAAAAACATCATATGGGAACTCACTTTGAGTACAGCCACAAAAAAAAGAGAGGTTGGGGAGGAAAAAACCTGGATAGGAAAAGCAGCCAGCTATTTTCCTGCTGATTTCACAGGCATAGGAAATAACAAGCCAGTCCCAGTCGTTTGCTTCCATAAAAGGGCAGAAAGTTGACCGCTGTATTACAGACCCGCGGGCACTCTGACCATGCTCGTCGTGCCAGCGGGCGAGTGCGGCTGATTGAAGTAACGAGCTGAAGACAGGAAGCGGTTAAAGCTTCCTGTTGGGTTTCAATGGGTCGAAGTCAACGAGGTATTTCCCCGCCGCTGATATCTCCAAGGGGCTGAGAATAGCGGGAATGTAAGGTGGCTGTTTCCAGGTAACGTGAGGTCAGGGCTTACTTTGTTTGGTTTCTGCTGGATGTTCAGTTTGCGACTAGCTTCTTAGTGTCGCTCCTTTAACTCTGCAGAACAGTTAGTGAGAAGATATTTGGGCAGAGGCTGGCGTCTGTTGTGGGCAGAGGGCTGTGCCTAGATAAACAGCAGGAAGTCCTGCCCAGACTCCACTGACTAACAAGCTAAATATTCTCTCCTCATCCTCTTCATGTGATTATGGCCTCACTTTGTAGCTGCAGTATTTACAGTGTGCAGACTGTACTGTAGTTCTGCATGTGTGTTTCTCACGCTAAGAGATTCATGTTTTCTAAGGAAGTACAGAAGAAAAGTCTAGATAGATGAATTATGACCTCCCCCCCCCACACCACCCAGCTTTCACTTCCTCCCTTTCCACAGTGTGCCTGTATTGTGTGACGAACTTCATAAAGCTTTCACCCAAGTCCTCCTCCTCCTCCACCCACTGCCCACTCTGCCACCACACCCTGTCTAGCGCCTCCTGCTAACTGCAGTGACTCATCGCCTGCAAATACCAGTTACAGCGCCAAAATGCAAACATACAAACAGTAATCGGCACCATCCCAGCTACGACTTTATTTACTATAACGCCGGGGTTGGTTCGACTCCACACATGTGCGTGCTGCACAAGATGCGGGATCAGATTTTATCCGCCCTCTTCTTTCACACCTCCTTTTAATGCGTGGCACTAAATGTGAAGAGGCGGGGCGCACCAAGGAGGTGGGGGTGTTGTTGCCAAATGAGCTGCCTGCTTTTACTGGGCTCTGAAAAGCAGCGGGAACAAGCAGCAGCCAGCTCCTGCACTCTTTATACAGAGGCAGAGAGCGCCATCTGGATGCTGCTGTGCGCCACTGCATCTCACAACATTGTAGAAGTCGAGGTCTTGGAGCGGTTTGGTGAACAAATGGCATGCTGAGTGCAGCTGGGCTACAGCTGTGAATGAATGCACTATGTAAATGTTCCATAAAGTAAAAATAAGCACGGCAGGATTTACACAAGATAAAAATATCACAGATAAACGACAGCGGCTTTCTGGGATTAACAAAGCATCTCTACAGAATCTTTCCTAAGATGTTACCAGGTGTTGTCCAGCTGTTATGAAAATAATCTGTTTTTCTGAAAATGTATCTTTTAAATACAATATTTAACCATTTTTGTGTCTCGTTTACCTCTGAACATGCTGATATATGAAGACAATTCTTTAATGGTTGAGCACAACCTACAAAGGTACTTTATTTTTTGTCATGTATGCTGGATTAGAATATTTCTCATAATCAGGTCAGCATATGTAGAATAAATCCCTGTGAGCCAAAAGCTCAGGCTTTTTTTGTATTCTTGGCTCTTTGTGATGTCATAGATCGGGGATGTCCCTAATATGGCCGTCATCTCAGATCTAAGCATGCACTTCCTGCTGTTAGCACTCTTCATCCTTATGTTGTGAGCAGCTCAGAGAGAGGTGACGGGAGCTAAAAATGGCGTGTTTATGATTTGATTTGCTGTGTTTGTCTCAAAACATATTTTCCTGTGTTCATCCAGGAGACACAGGATCCTTCTGCTGTGCTGTGGCTGGATGAGATCCAGGATGCCATTCTGAAAGCCAACCAGGACACAAAAGAGGCTTTGCAGTGTAAGAATACATACATTTATGCCACACTTGTCTTCAGTAGTCTAAAGAGAGCTAAAACCTGGCATTTGTATCTGCAGTCTCTCAGGCCATCCAGGCTGTTAACGAGGCGGTGGACAGCGGAGATGCAGCTCAGACGCTGGCTGCTCTGCGTAGTCCCGGAGCAGGACTGTATGGCGTCACGTCTGAGTGTGCGCAGACCTATCAGGACGACCTGGCCAAGATCAAACAGGAGAAAAAGAAAGAAGGTGAGGAGCCTGAGACGGATTAGTGATGTGGCGTTTTGATGAAACTCGCAACACTTGAAATAAGTAACAGACTGTATATAAAAGATGGAGACACCGTGTTGTGCATAGTGAGGTTTTAGTGTTAGGAGGGTGGAGTACAAAGGTATCAGCTGTACAGGTGCATGGACTTACCTGCTGATTATTTCTAAGACACAAATATAGTGATAGAATTACTGATGGGTAGGTAGGTATTACTGTATCAGTGCCCTTAATATCTATTAAATATCTATTAAAAGGGGAACAGGGAGTTCGGGCTCAAGTGACTATTAGAGGACCTGCAGCTTTCTGCACGAGCATTTCGTGTAGCTTTTCACGAACTCTCTTTCTGTATGTGTCAGGATGTATTTGGATAGAAATGGTTTGTTCCAGTCAGGCAATTGAATTTATGCAAGGAAACACAAAAACCAAAAGAAATGACTTCAGTGTAACCTTTATGCTCGCAAAAGACACAAACCTGTTGGCCTTCATATAAAGTGCATACAGTTGAAGGCTCAGGCTGTGATAAGAACTGTGTTAGGGCTAGTAAATAAAGTGCTAGCACATTACTGCACTTCGTAGCACAACTAAGTGAGGAAACTTGCTTTCATCTTGCTTCCGTCCCTCCTGTGTCCAGGTGATAATGGCAGTGAGTGGGTGAAACACTGGGTCAAGGGAGGACACAACTATTACTACAACCTGCAAACCAAGGAGGGCACCTGGGTGGAGCCAGAGAACTTCATTCAGAACAACACTCAGCTCAACAAGGAGGACATCCAGGTCGGTGTCTCTCCCAGGGAAGCTCTGCGGGTTCCCGGCTGTTTAACACACCTTTTAACTCTTTGTTTTCTTCTGCCTGTCAGGGCGTGGTCTCTGGGGTAACCACGGCCTACAATCGAGAGCAGCTGTGGCTGGCCAATGAAACTCTAATAACCAAGTTACAAGCCCGCTGCCGTGGCTATCTGGTCCGAAAAGGCCAAAAGGAGAGGATGGAGTTCCTGAAATCCCAAGACCCTGCTGTTACCTGTATACAGGTGATATAGCTATGTTTACTGCCATCACGTTTGTGTGTAGATGGAAACATGAGCCTGATGGAAGAAGTCATCATTTTTGGTCTCACTCGTTCTCAGGCTCACTGGAAAGGCTACAAACAGAGGAAGGCGTTCAAAGACCGTAAGGAGTACCTGAAAGACCACACTGCTGAGGCCGTCAAGGTAAACTTGGTCTGCAGTTCCATTCGTCTGTGTGAGATTAAATACGTGTGAAACTAACGCATTCCTTTTGTCTCTCTCAGATCCAGTCCATGGTTCGGATGCATCAAGCTCGTAAGAAGTATAAGGATCGTCTGAAGTACTTTGAAGATCACGTTAGTATTATTTGTTTCAGCCTCTGTCAAATGAGCTGCCGTGGGACGTTCCACAGAAGTCATTGTTCATTCTCTGCCACAATTTACATTGACATAAACAGATTACTTGTTATTTAATGAAAGCTTTTTTACTGGGACATAAATCTCCTCTGACATTTCCTCTGGCTCCTGCGGCGTTCCAGGCGTTTGGCTCATTTAGCACTTTGACACATGCGACCCTCTGCGGGTCCCTTTGGAGCTGTTTGTAATGATCAAGCGAGCGATTGCTGTTTTCACTTACAGATCGATGATGTGGTGAAGATTCAGGCTTTCATCAGAGCCAACAAGGCCAGGGACGACTACAAGACTTTAAGTAAGCAGGACCTGAGCTGTCACACCAACTTTTCACGATTTAGGGGGTCACCTGACATGTTCCTTATTTGTCTCCAGTCAGCGCTGACAATCCTCCGATGGGGGTGGTGAGGAAGTTCGTCCACCTGCTGGACCACAGTGACCAGGACTTCCAGGAGGAGTTGGAACTGATGCGGCTTCGTGAGGAGGTGGTCACCAACATCCGTTCCAACCAGCAGCTGGAGAACGACCTGAACCTGATGGACATCAAGATTGGCCTGCTGGTGAAGAACAAGATCACGTTGCAGGAGGTGGTGTCCCACAGTAAAAAGCTGACCAAGAAGAACAAGGGCCAGCTGTCGGACATGATGATGATGACCAAGCAGAAGGGAGGCCTGAAGGCTCTAAGCAAAGAAAAGCGGCTTAAACTGGAAGCCTACCAGTACCTCTTCTACCTGTTACAGGTAAGAACCCAGGACATCGCTGTGCTTTGATGTCTTTGCTACAGAGCAAATCCACCTATGTGCTTCACTTTTGGATCTGCTGACACTAATGCACAGAGGGAGCAGAAGTTTCCACCAGTTTGACTCTCAGAGTCGCTTCTTTAGATGAATGAGAGTAATGTGAACAGATCTGACATGCATATAGAAGTCTTGCTTTTTTCCTTCTCTTAGAGATGCTGTAATCATTGTCATACAAAGCACTGAGCATCACAGTATCCTCACAGCGTGTTACCGTGGATACATACTGTAAGGTTGTTGAATTTTCTGCGTCCTTTCAGACCAACCCCACGTATCTCGCCAAGCTGATCTTCCAGATGCCACAGAATAAATCCACCAAGTTCATGGACTCTGTAATCTTCACTCTGTATAACTATGCATCAAACCAGAGAGAGGAGTACCTGCTACTCAAGCTCTTCAAGACTGCCCTGCAGGAGGAGATCAAGTGAGAAACCCGATGACCTTTCTAATTCACAAAGAAATGTCTTAAATTCAATAAAAGACTTGTCATCAACAACTGTGTGCAGGTCAAAAGTGGACCAGATGAAGGAGATCGTCACTGGAAATCCTACCGTAATCAAGATGGTAGTGAGCTTCCACAGAGGTGCACGGGGGCAGAATGCACTGCGGCAGATCCTGGCGCCAGTTGTCAAGGAGATCATGGATGACAAAACGCTAAACATCAAGACCGACCCAGTGGACATCTACAAGGGTTGGGTGAACCAGATGGAGTCTCAGACTGGAGAGGCCAGGTGAGGTGGAGGTGTCCTCCAGCATCTTGTTCTCTGAAAACTCAGAGACACCACCTGCAGCTGCACAATAACAACATTTTAAAGAACACTACCTTACACATTTAACTACATTAACCTTATTCTATGCATCCTCCCTCATACTGCTGTTTACAGTAAGCTGCCTTATGACGTCACTCCGGAGCAGGCCATGAGCCACGAGGAGGTGAGGACCAGACTGGAAGCCTCCATCAAGAACATGAAGACAATCACTGACAAATTCCTGTCTGCCATAATCGTCTCTGTGGAAAAGATTCCGTACGTTGCTCCCAACATCACTGTTTGGATCACATTTTTTAGTTTGTTTGTTTTTTCAGTGTCCACCCCTGGCTTGTGTCACAGCATCTGTGTGTTTTATTTCAGATACGGGATGCGGTTCATCTCCAAAGTGCTGAAGGACACTCTGCATGAAAAGTTCCCAGATGCTACGGAGGACGAGCTGCTCAAGGTTTGCATCTGTCATTTGCAAGCTTAATGCTCTTGTTTATCCATGAGGGGCAGCCAATCAGGAGAACGTTATCTCACACGGTGGGAGGAGCACTTAAATGTGTTTCAGACAGGACGAAGCATGTTAGCATTATGCTAACACCCAGCAGGTGTTATTTTGAAGCGTGAATCATGCAGACTACTTTAGTCGTGTCTGTCTGTGCCCGTGCCGTCTGTGCCCCTGCTGTCTGTGCCCCTGCTGTCTGTGCCCCTGCTGTCTGTGCCCCTGCTGTCTGTTCCCGTGCCGTCTGTTCCCGTGCCGTCTGTTCCCGTGCCGTCTGTTCCCGTGCCGTCTGTTCCTGTGCCGTCTGTGCCCGTGCCGTCTGTGCCCGTGCCGTCTGTGCCCGTGCCGTCTGTGCCCCTGCCGTCTGTGCCCCTGCTGTCTGACCCTGTGCCGTCTGACCCTGTGCTGTCTGACCCTGTGCCGTCTGTGCCCGTGCCGTCTGTGCCCGTGCCGTCTGTGCCCGTGCCGTCTGTGCCCGTGCCGTCTGTGCCCGTGCCGTCTGTTCCTGTGCCGTCTGTGCCCATGCTCTCAGTGTAAAACTGACAGTGCTGCTGACACAGAGATGTGTGGCCCTAAGAACATTACATGTTCAACCATGCTACACAGAAAGCACTCTGCATAGAGCTCACTCTTTCACACTCTGACCTTTGACCTGGATCTTTCATAAGCTTCTCTTCTCCAGCCTTCTTCACCAATCATTTGCTTGGCTCTATTTTCACTGTTTGTTTTACTCTCTTTCCTTTTTTTTTCTCCGTACTCTGCTGTTGCTCTTCTCTCCCTGCCTCACCAACCAGCTCCATCCTTTCTTTCCACGTTACGGCCAACTGCTGACACGAAGGTGAGCCGTGCCACTCTTCTGGCTCTCCTTCTCTTACTGCTCCACTTGTTCCTTACACTTTTAAGCGCTCTTCTGTATGACACACTAGCACTTATCCTGGGAGTCTGTTCATTACCCTCATGACTAATGATCTTAAAGTGGAGGGGTTCCAACCACAACAGCATATACAGTCTTGGGTTAATGCCTCCTTTCTATGTAATTAACATTAAATCTGATGAAGTCATACCTGTTGATACCTGTTGTTGCTCAGTTAGTGTTTTCCAGTCTTTGAGGTTTTAGATCCCAAACTTTCTTTGTCTAATAGTTTTCTTCATAATTAAGACAAAGCTTTGAAATGCTGCTGATTTTCTGCTGGTGATCATTAAGTTTACTTTGAAACTTTCAGATTGTGGGCAACCTTTTGTATTACCGCTACATGAACCCGGCCATCGTGGCTCCCGATGCCTTTGACATCATCGAGATGTCTGCTGGTGGTCAGCTGACCACCGAGCAGCGACGGAACCTGGGCTCTGTGGCCAAGATGCTGCAGCACGCCGCCTCCAACAAGATGTTCCTGGGAGATAACGCCCACCTCAATCCCATCAACGAATACCTTAGCACCTCCTACCAGAAGTTCAGGTCTGATACGATTATGAATGTGTGCACGTAGATCAGATAAATAACAACCAAAGCTGTTACTTTGTTGCCGTTTCTGTTCCTCGTGACGTTCTCCTTCTGTCTTCTGTCACAGGCGCTTCTTTCTGGCAGCGTGCGATGTCCCCTCACTTGAAGACAAGTTCAACGTGGATCAGTACTCAGACTTGGTCACAGTCACCAAACCTGTCATCTACATCTCCATTGGAGAGATTATTAACACTCACACAGTGAGTTTGAATCACCTCATTCATCCATTTATCTCTCAGGATTAAGTCACTGACTGAGACTGACGTGCCAAAGCGCTCGCATTAAGGTGGTTTTGAAAAGTTTCGCCTGTACAGTACGAACACTGATCGGGTACTTGAATTTGTATCCTTAGCTGCTGCTGGACCATCAGGATGCCATCGCCCCAGAGCACAATGACTCCATCCACGAGCTGCTTGAGGACCTAGGCGAGGTTCCCACTGTGGAGTCCCTCATTGGTGAGCTTTGTCATTTTTTTGTAATATTAAGAATTAACAGTAATAAGAAAAACCAAAATGAACAAAACCACTGGAAGTGGCAAACTGCTGTATATATAATATAATATAATATATATAACTGGTGAAGAGCAAATATTTAAAAGAACAACAAAAAACTTCATTTTTTACCAAAAACAGCTGTTTTTACAGACTAAGGTTCATTAATGTTTGCTCATTTTTATTGTGGGTTGTAAGCTTGATGCCAAACACACCACATGCCTCTGTACATTAAGAAGACATACGGTATGTTTTTATTATTTAACATGAATTGCATATGCTCACATTAACTAGCTATAGTGTGTTAGTGTGAGGTGTGTATTCACACTCTGGGTGGCAGAGCAGACAGGCTGATTGTTGTTTTCAGTCTTGTTCCAAAGGACGATCACAGGGAGGGTGAAATCACAAGAGCGAGTATGTGAGGTTGGCTAGAAGGTTGTAGCACTTATCATTTCAAAACTACAAGAAACCCCTGGGTTGCAAAACCCAGTGAAACATATTTGTGACTAAGACCCTGTCAGGAAGCAAGCGTCTGTCTGGGTCAAGCTTTCAAGGCCAACTAAAGGTTTCAGTTTACGGGACCTTAGATTCCACTCTACCAACATTTATCTGTAAACGACTTCAAATGTGCCGCTGAGCGTGGCTCCACCTTAAAACGTAACCACAGAAGGTTTTCCTCCAACATGGCTCTTTGGTTTTCCATATCCCAGCTTTTGGACTTCCTCTGGCCTAAAATATGCTGGCAGGGAACATTAGTGTGGAAACAACAGTTCTGTCTGAAACGGTGGATGTCTTAACCCAGGACATCCACCGGTCTGGAACTCGTCGGTAGTTTACGATGCCTTGCTTTCTGTTGCACTCAGGTGAAAATCCTCTCCCCGCTGACGACCCCAACAAAGAGCTGATGGGCAAGACCGAAGTGTCGCTCACTCTCACGAATAAATTCGATGTCCCCGGTGAGGCCAATGCTGAGATGGACGCAAAGACGCTCCTGCTAAAGTGAGTTCAGACCGCAGAGTCCAAGTCAGCAGCTTGCTGTTTGTTGGATCTCTTCGATTTCTCACATCTCCGTCTTTGTGTTTCTCTCTCCAGCACCAAGAGGCTCATTGTGGATGTGATCCGGTTCCAGCCTGGGGAGACTCTGACCGAGATCCTGGACTCAACAGCCAGCCCAGAGCAGGTGGGGACGTTGTGTGTTTCTGCTCCAGCTCTCAGTTATCTGGATGGGTGATGACTGTAACCAAGTCAACATCTCAGCAGATGGCCCTGAGACATGTCTACTCAGCATGTTTTATCTGAGCGGAAAACTACTGAGCTGCCTTACGACCCAAAACAGGAACTGACTTTTACACGTGACTCTTTGTCCTGTAGTTGATGAATTACTAACACAAAACTGCAATAGCCACATATTTGGTAACATCCTCTTTCAATCTAAAGGAGTGAAGTTTATGGGAAATTAAAAGAAAAACTGACTACTAGTAGTGTGACAGTATTACTGCTGCCACTTTTGTTAGTCACAGTTTTAAAGACTCTGAACATAATGTGCAGGAGGCAGAGTACCAGCGGGCCATGCAGAGGAGAGCAATCAGAGATGCCAACACGCCAGAGAAGATGAAGCAGGTCAAACCGGTGGTGGACGACAGCCTGACCCTGCAGGGCAAGAAGGACAAGATCAAGAGTAACCTGCAGAGGCTGGCAGAGCTGGGGAAGGTCCACCCGGAGAACCGTTATCAGGACCTCATCAATGACATCGCCAAGGTAAAATAAACCGCTCGTCCCTTCAAGTGGACAAATAAAAGAGAGGCTGCCTCACGGGTTGTCGTTTCAATGTCTGCAGGACATCAGGAATCAGAGACGGTATCGGCAGCGGAGGAAAGCCGAGCTGGTGAAGCTTCAGCAGACCAACGCCGCCCTGAATTCAAAGACCAACTTTTACAACGTGCAAATTGACTCCTACAATCAGTACATCAAGACCTGCATGGACAACCTGGCCAGCAAGGGCAAGTGAGTGACCTCCACTGTCTGCTGTTTGTCACTGTGTGCACTGCTGCTGGGGATACGGTGCAGCTCAAGTTTGTCACCTACATGTTGGTAAAGTTGTGCGTTTGTCAGTGCAAACCTCAGTGGGACGTCTGAAACATCCTGTCAGCTGCATTCAAATGTCCAGTGTAAATGAGCTTCAGACGTGACCTGAAAATGTCACATCCTGTATCCTTTCCCTCCGCAGACGAGCTTACAGCTCACGTCTGATTTGTCTCAAAACCAGAAATAGGAGCCAGTGTCTCACACTGGTCCTTGGACCCCTTGTTTTTGTTTTTTAATCTCTAATCAGAGAGTGTTTTATAGCTGCCAGATGTGTTTTTAACGGACCATCGTTGCCTCTGAAGGTTTGAGGCAGGTTGAGCTTCATAATCTTTTCCTGGGGGATTAAAGATGAGTTCTTGGCCTGCCCAGCATCTCCTCTTACTGTTGGTGTGGCAGAAAGACCTCTGCAGGGGGAAAACAAAGAAACAGAAACTGAACATGCTCTTGAGCTGATGTGCAACCTTCAGGCTTGTTCTCATCATCAGCTCAGTGTGAGCGTTCGTTAACACAAGCTGATGTTTGAGGCTCATGGATAAAATCTGTCCGCCCATAACAGAAACACAGGCAGTGGCGTGGGCTGCTCGGTCAAATTTACATCAAGATCCTGTCTGTCTGTCTCCTTAATGCGTCTTTTGGCCGTTTGAACTCTGTGAATGTGATGTTTTACAGCTTTATGCTGTCGTTACATACAGCATAAAGGCTTTGTTCTTTTCCTCCATTTAAATGCATGTAGGCGACTTGCGATGCGTAGTCTGCTGCATGGTGACCGTGCATCATTGGCTTCAGTGTTTTTAAAGTCTGAATGTCACAGCCCAGAATACAATAGTGAGCCTTGAAGTCTGTGCTGAGAGCTGCTTTTATTGTACACTTGTGTGTCTTTCTTCTCAGGTTGTCAAAGAAACCAGGCGACAACAAGGCTAAGAAGAGCAAACAGGTTTCTCAGAAATACACAGCCGCCCGCCTGCACGAAAAGGGCGTGCTGATCTCCATAGAGGACCTGCAGCCCAACCAGTGAGTTGTGCAGCTGATCACGTATACAGTTAGCTTAATGAACACCCCAAGGTTAGAAGTCTTCATGTCTGCCGTTCCTCTGCTTTCTGCTTTAAACAGCCATCTTCTGCTCTTTCCCATCGCAGGTTCAAGAATGCCATTTTCGAGATTTCCCCATCAGAGACGGTCGGAGTGTTTGACGTGAAGGCCAAGTTCATGGGCGTCCACTTGGAGACGCTACAGTTAGAATATCAGGTAGCGTTGCCTTTCTCAGCTTCGTTGGCTCTTCTCGCAGTAGCTTGACCAGCGACGTGTTCCTGCCAAGTGTTTTGGTTGAGCTCTTTGGGTTTTTGTTTCACAGGATCTGCTCCAGCTGCAGTATGAAGGCGTGGCAGTGATGAAGCTCTTCGACCGGGCCACCATTAATGTCAACCTGCTCATTTTCCTGCTCAACAAGAAATTTTATGGGAAATAGAGGAAAAAAAGAGGAGAAAAAAGGGCTAGAGACACTGAAACCACAAACCCGCCTCTGAGGGTTGCTTTAAAGCCCTGACCGGAACCATGCTGTCTTACCTACACATTTCCTCCAGCACGTCTCCACTGTGCCTATACAAGTTTATGCATTATGTTTTATTACATGAACATGTAATGTCCTTTGTTCTTAATGGAAAACCTCCGTTACCCAAGTTTTTTCCTAGTGCCTCATCTCTCATTGAGGCTCGGTCAGAGGTTTAAGATTTGTAATTTCTTTTTTTGCTCTAAATATTCTGAATATGTTGTGCATGGGCTTAGATTTATTCTAAAAAGAAAAAAAGTGTATTTTTTTTATGTAAAGAGAGTTTTACGTCTGTTAGTTCATCCGCTCACCTGACTGAGAAAAGCCCGATGAACATCATCGATGTGCATGCGTACTTATCAGCAGGGTTGTAGTACACGGCACTTTGTCCAGGAAAAACTGAAAGAAAGAAAACGATGCGCTCCTTATCTTTGATCCTGTGTTTTATATGAAAACACTGCAGCGTCTCTCTGATCATCTTCTCCTGGCTTTACTGTGACATCAGACATCAGTCACCAAAATGTCCAATTCTAACATTGAGCTGCAGGAGTGTGACGGTTACCTCTGAAATGCAGGCTGCACTGCTGCTGATCTGGCTCTGAGGCCTTTCCTGTCTACAGACGGGTCAGTGGTTTTGAGTGGACTGAGCTGGCCATGACTGCAGCCCTGCTGCTTCTCAGAACTGACCCGCCATGCATTTGTGCTTCTGGCTCCCGCAAGAGAAGCAAGCGAAACGTGGAATCACACGAAACTGGGCAGACGTGCAGCTTTGCTGGCTTTCTCAGATGACTTACTGGAAATCATTCTTTTCTCTTTCATTTTCTCTTTATGGTGCAGAACGATTTATTACGTTATAAAAAGGGTAAGCACAACATGATGCTTGATGAATTGTAAGACACAAGATAGGATTTGGACTTGTAAGCTAAGCAGATGTTAAATACTGAGAATTTTTCTAGCGTTGAAAATAACTGGTCGCCCTTATTTATATTTTATATGTTTTCAGTCTGCTGGAGCTGATGGTTGCACCATCACCCAGCGAGCTCCAGTGTGCGTGCAGTGTTACAGCACCTTGTGGGCCCACTAGATGTCACTCTGCGCTGTCACGTCGTGGCGTTTGAGCGGTCCTTGAAGCGATTGTTTCAGCCAGGCTGAGAATCTGTGCAGACTTGGTGAAATCGATTTTCCTTCCCACGCAGAGGTGGCCACCTTGCGCTCTCTTCATTATTTGTTCTTCATTTGATGAAATGTGCTTGTTCCAGTTTCAGAATAAAGCTCTACCAATGCACTGCCTTTTTCCTAATCTTACAGTTTTCGTGCAGGAAGAGAAGGCGTTTTCCCAAATGAGCCTCTCCATTTTATGTTACAACCACCTGTAAACCCACCTCCACTACACACACACAACCAGAAGGAATGTTTAGTAAAATTACAACCCCACTTCCCACAAAGTTTGGATGTTGTGTAAAATGTTAATAAAATGGTGATTTTCAAATCTCTGAAAGCTAGATTTGATTGACAGTTAAGTAGAAAACAACAAACAGAGAAAATGTAACACTTTCAGAAAACTATCAGTCCATTCTGACTACGGCAGCAGCGACATGCCTCAACAAAGCCCTGGAAAAGTACCATGAATGAGTATAAAAGGAGCATCTTAGAGCGGCAGAGGTTCACCACTGCAGATCGCTGTTCCTCACTGTAGAATTGCAAAGACTGATGATCTCATCATCTGTCCTATGTAGTAATATCTACATATGTGTGCAAGGTACAGGGATGAAAGTCAGTGTTGGGCGTCTGTGATCTCTAGGCCCTCAGGCGGCACTTCATTAAAAACCGATATGAATTTGTGAGGGAAACTTCCAGCTATCATCGTGTCGTCCACTAATGCAGGTGCAAGCCCTGCGATGTGCAGACAAAGCCATAAGTGAACCAGAAACACTGCTGTCTTAACATGGACCGAGGAAAAGTGGAAAACTTCTGCGGCCAGACGAATAGAAAATGTGAACTTCGTTTTGGAATGCAAGGACGCTACATCCTCTGGAATAAAGAGGAGAGGGCCCTTCTGCTTATCTGCACTACGGGGCCTCGTTAGTGTTTACACATGAGTGTTGAAAGGTAAAGGCAAGATTTGGAGCTCCCATCTATTACAACAGCATGGCGTCACAATAGCAAAGTCCAGGTGCTAAACTTGCCCACCAGCATTCCAAAGCTTCCATCAGCTGAAAACATTTGACGCATCGTGAAACGAAAGGCATGACAAAGACGAACCAGGACTGCTGTATCCTTTCCCAACATTTCAGCAGCTGGTCTCTCTGCCCAGAAGTTTACGGAGTGATTCTATTGTGCACAAGATATGCACAACATGCATTCTGTTTTTATTTACCTGTTATACACAGTATTCCAACTTTTTGGGAATTGGATTTGTAAATGTGTCATACTACTGTGTCATACCCGCATTTTTCAGTAATTTGATGTATTGTAAATAAATGCTGAGTATTCTCAGTGTCTGCAGGCTCCAACAGCAGTGTGGAGTTTTCCTGCACAGATGTTTGTGTGTTTGAAAACTGGGTGCCGTGGATAAACCTGAGACACACACCAAACTTTGTTTTGTTTGACTGATTGGATTGTTCACATATCATTAAGATTCTGATTTACAGAACCTTTTGTTCCAACAGAACAACAGGACAGTCCAGCGCCTGAATTCTTTTACTTTCTATTATAATATATGCAAAATGTGGATTTCTAATAGGTGAATTGTAGAGCACAGTATACTCATCATGTTTATGGTGCATTCATGCACGATGTATATTTTAAGGGTGTTTTTATGTGTATTTCGGAACATGATTTGTACAGAGTTTATTCCAAGAAACACAGCGTTTTATTACATTTCGTAGAAACATGAACATTAATTTGATAAATGCAATATTTGCACATCTAAATAGAGCATTTAAGAAAATCTTGTAAGCACAGAAGTAGTTTTCTTGATCTATAGCTATAGCCAGTGATGTTCCCTGTTTTGTTTTTATTTTTTCTTGCGGCTGCGTAAGGTAAGGTAAGGTAAGGTAAGGTAAGACAGGACGTGGTGACTTTGTCGCCCCCCTGTGGATACCACAGGTACACACCGCGTTTGACGAGGTAATGTTTTTCTCGCAGTAGTATGAGGATAACAAGCCAGCCGATCCGAGTTGCTGTTACTCGCTCCCTCAACCGAGGACGAATAAGCTAAAAACATTTTTTCCGAGGAGACTTCTGGTTTATCGGCGACAGGGAAACCACCGTTTTTTTCCCCTTTCCTGTCGGCGCTGTTTGTTTATCTTCACGGAGTCGCTCGGCTGGAGTTTGTCTGCGGTCTCTCTGCTGTCCATGGATTAACACTAGAGTCGACTCCGAAGCGCTGTCATATCAGCTAAAGTGTCAAACTCTGGATTGTGATCCTTACGTCACTTGCCAATATTCAGCGGCTGCTTTTCCCCCGGTTTGGTTGGAAACAAAGTGGAACTACAGCTAAGTCTATGCAAAACGAGCGGAAACTTGTTGAAATACAATTCGGCAAGTAAACCTTTGGCCAACTGCGGTCAGCTTTACTAGCGGTAGTGGAGAGATTTAGCTAACAAGGCTATCAACTTTCTCTGACCGCAGCTGTAAATATTTAGGTGGAAGTTTCCTTTAAAAGATACCGACAGCGGGCAGATGTCGACAAGCCGATAAAGTGCATTTGTCGGAATTAAAATGGCACTGACAGTAGCTTAGCCGACTAGCTGTCGCTGTTGCTCCCCGTTCACTTCCAACGCTATGTTAGCAGTGACAGCTAACGCCATGTTAACGTTAGATTCAAACAAGTGGTTCGCTGGAACAGTGTCAGCGTGAAGTTACAGCTTAACTTTAACCTGTTATCGCCTCGCAGTTTGCCTAGAAAGTCGGAGCAAATATATACTTTGCAAAGTCTTTATTTAGTCCGCTTTTTTGTCGCACTTAAACAACTTTTATTAAAGGGAGCTCTGACTGTTAGCCTAGCCGCGTTAGCTTGCCTGCTGCCTTGTAAAAACATTGAGACAGTGCAGCCAGCCGAGCTGCCTCTGAAGTGACTGGTTTAACCGATAACGCGAGGAGTGCTTTTAAAATTCTCATGGGTTTGCTACAACGCTTGGTGAGAGACTTTGTAAAATAAGACCCCACCAGCACAGTCTTCCACTCTCTCTCCCCCCCCCCAAAACAAGTAGCTGAAGTTGTTGAACTGCGGCCCGCACCATGTCCAGCTCCCCGGGCACAGGTGGCTCGAACCCCAGGAAGTTCAGCGAAAAGATAGCGCTGCACAACCAGAAGCAAGCAGAGGAGACGCGGGCCTTTGAACAGCTGATGACGGACCTCAATGTCTCAAGGGTAAATGCGCTTCACTTTCAGCTTGTTGACATTTATTGCTCTCTTGTCTTCTACACGGATGTGGTCATGTACCTCATTCACATCGGAGCTGTCAGGCTTCGTCTGCCGGCGGAGATTTCTGGTATTCAACCAGTACTTCTCGTTTCTCTTGAGCAGCCGTAAATCACACCCGTCGATACTCGGCTTATGTAATTCTACTCAAGAGCAAAATATTAAGCAACTTGCGACTTGGGGTGCAGCGATTGACGTGCAGCCTTTTTAAACTGCAGTGGGCGGTGAGACAGGAATGGGGAAATTGGCTCCTTAATATTTGCACCAACCGCTTAAAACCCGTCCTGTTTGTCATGGGCGTTTCCAGGATTTTTCTTGAATGGGGTGGCACAGGGGAAGAGGGGGGGCCACAGGAAGTTTTTTTGTTTGTTTGTTTGTTTTTTTAACACAAATAAATAAAGTGTACACATTAGGCACAGAAAACATGGGCACAGTTTTCCAGCTTCTGTGTAACCCCATGTCCTAATACAGATGCCGTTATATGAAAAGTTTTTCTTTTTAGACTTACTTTTTACTAAAGTCATAAACCTACTTTATTTTCTTATATATTGTTAATTTTAATATTATGTTATTTAAAAAACATATCTAACACAACCGTATAAAAGCTTGAGCATCAGAATAAAGTACCTAAAGTAAAAGCACTCATTATGCAGAATCATATACATAATGATTTTGTCTCATAAGTATTTATGCATTTGTATATCAGATGAGTTTGACTCCTTACTTAATGACTTTCATCTGTATTTATATAGCATCAGTCGTTAGTTATATTTTTAAACATGCAAAATAAGACATAACTAAACGTTACAATATAAGGACAATATAAGTACAATATATTAATCTATATTATTGTGGAGTAGAAGTAGAGACATAGAAGTACTTAAAGTACCAGTGAAGTAAAAGTGGACTTCAGAAAAGTACACAAGTGTTTTTTTTCCCCAGACTGTGCTCTCGCCCGTTGGTGCCAGCGTTGTAAGAGTAACGCTACCATATGCTGATGGTGTTGGCCGGCCTTCCGAACACTGAAGGAGTTTCCTGTTCAGAAATGCAGAGTTTACACGTTGTCAGTGTATTTCTTGAAAATGCTTTCACAGGTTCAACCTGATGCTTACTGTCTCATGTAATACGAATGTGTAAAGACAAGTCCGACTGGGGCGAACTAAAGAGGCTCATGATGTCGTCACGTTAGTTACATAGTCTCAGTCTTTGTGTCAGTCAGTGCCTCACTTTACTTTCTTCATTTGTCACATTTGTATACTTGTGAACATGTGATGACCAGTGTTGGGTTACAATGTAACAATTAGAGTAACGCATTGCTGTAGTCGCATTACATTTTTCAGTAACTCGGTAACACATTACTGTACTTAGTTCAGTAATTACATGCCTGTAACCATTATGTTGTTACTTGCATTACAGTGTTTTTTCAGTGTGCCGCCTTTTCCAGTGAACTGTCACTGATGACAGTACCTAATTCAACGTGTGAATCTAGTTTAACAAGTTGCGAGCAGCAGCAGGTTTGTAGTGGAATAGTAGTGACAAAGCAAAGTATCCAAAACATCCAGTGACATGGCACAAGTCAAAATATAAGCAGTCTGGGTCGTGTTTTCTCAGGAAATTTAAAGTAAAACTATCAAATAACTGTGTAACACGTTAGTATAACAATAACTAAAGTATCCTTGTAACTCTTCAGCAGCCTGCACAATATTTTCCACATAGTAACACTGAAAATAGAGCTGGGCGATTTTTTCATATCACGATATGTTTTTTCATTTCAGGCGATAACGATATATATCACGATATAAGCCAAATAACTATATTTGTAAGATTTAAATGTGCCGTTGCTCACAAGTAAAATGTGAAATAATCAGCAGCTTGTTTTGATTTAAATATTTATTTCCCATAATAAGTTCAACAGGGTAGATGTACTTAAGGAACATGAGGCTTCAGTTTCAGATAAATAAAGGCAAATATTGCAAACTACACAAAAGGCAGCCGCTAAAGCGTTTAAGTTTCAAAATAGAACAAACAAAACAGACCACTAAATTGTCAATTCCACTTAGAAACAAAATATTAATTCTAAAAATAAATCTTAGTTTGTTTTACAGAACAAATAAACTGAGAACTAAAAGGTCAAAGGAGTTTGCAAAGAACTAAAAGGAAATTCTCAATCTCTCCTTGTTGTATAGCTTAGCTATTACCTCACTTAGCTGCTTGAATCCTTCATTTTCGACCGTGTTTATTGGTAGCATGTCTTTAGCAAGACGGTAGGCTATGGCATTCGTTATGTCGCTATGTCTCTTAGCTTTTTTGTCATATGGTAAGACGCTGGAGAAAGCCGACTCAATTGACTGTTGTTGCTTCGCAGGGATTCTCCTGGTTGTTTTCGATGACGAATTAGCGCTTTTAGTCTACGGAACTTCTCTGGCCCTTCCTTTCGACAATCTCTCCGGCATTGGAACCGTCATCTGTGTTCTCTTCGGTAACCTGGTCACCCAAGCTCTCGGTTGATTTTTCTCTAGCGGGCAAACTCATTTTCTCCATTAACCGGCCAGCACGGCAGCTGGCTGCTTCCCAAACAAATACACATGTGCGGCTTGGCACTTGTGCTGTACGTAACAAGTCACGTGACGTGACGCTGCGGCTGTGATTGGTTCGGCTATGCGCTACTTAATTTGGATTGGCTGTTCTTTTTTTTTTTAAGACAGGAAGAGAGAGAGATGAGGTCTATCGCAATAGTTTCATTTTTCTATCGAGAAAAGGTTATTTCGCAATACATATCGTTATCGTTCTATCGCCCAGCTCTAACTGAAAATGAAACAATTTTCTGCCTGGCACGTTGATGTTTGTTTGAGTGTTTTAACCTGTTGCTTACAGCTCCACTATGCAACTACGTCGGTAATTTCCATCTGTCGTTTGCGCTTCCTGTCATATGGACTGCAGCCATGGCTCCATATGACAGCCGATGCTCCAGCCATGCTCGGTTGAATCATTTGTTTACATTTGGGTTGCACATTACCTGCTGGTAGCATCTTTTCCTCCTTCGTGGTCTGGTGTGTTTTTTGTTTTGTTTTTTTGCTGCAAGTGGTGAAACATGCTTGTTATTTTGGCCCTTATTTTCCAAAGTGCTGTGCTTTGTTGGAGGTTGCTAAGTAGCGCTCTTTTAAGTTGTTGTCAGAGTCTGGCAAGCAGCTCTTGCTCTCAGACATTCCTGGGCTTGCCTTGTCATACACACTAGGTAACTCATTGTGTTGCTATAACAATGATGTTCTGATATTATACTATTTCAGTGTCACAACATTTGTCTTTAGGCCAACAGAAGTCAATAAGGCTGCTGTTGGCAGATGTCGCTGCACATCCCTAACATGACCACCTCATGTACTCTAGGAACTGTGCTCGATGACTGAAAAGATGATCAGAATGTAATTCTGAGTTGTAACTAGAGCTGGGCGATAAAACGATAACGATATGTATTGCGAAATAACTTTTTCTTGATAGAAAAATTAAACTATTGCGATAGGCCTCATCTCTCTTGTCCTCTTTAAAAAAAAAAAAAGAACAGCCAATCCAAATTAAGTAGCGCAGAGCCGAACCAATCACAGCCGCAGCGTCACGTCACGTGACTTGTTACGTACAGCACAAGTGCCAAGGCGCACATGTGTATTTGTTTTTGCAGCCGGGCTGCCCAGGTAATGGAGGAAATGAGTTTGCCGACTAGAGAAAAAACAACCGAGAGCGTGAGCGAAGGTTACCGAAGAAAAAACAGATGATGGTTCCAATGCTGGAGAGATTGTCGAACAGAAGGGCCACAGAAGTTCCGTAGTGTGAAGGTATTTCGGCTATTTCAAGTCTGACAAAAAGCAGAGTAGCGCGCACTGTAAATTGTGCCGAAAGCAAGTCTGGAAATACAATAAAGCGGTGCATGCTCAATCTCTGACTGAAAGCGCTGATTCGTCATTCGGCTTTCGTCAGACTAAAGTAACTGTTAAAACTGTTTGAAAAGCTAAGCTATACAACAAGGAGAGATTGAGAATTTCCTTTTAGTTCTCAGTTTATTTGATATTGACAAAAGTTAGTCAATTTTGTCTGTTCTTCTGTAAAACAAACTAAGATTTATTTTTAGAATTAATATTTTGTTTCTAAGTGGAATTGACAATTTAGTCTGTTTTGTTTGTTCTATTTTGAAACTTAAACGCTTTAGCGGCTGCCTTTTGTGTAGTTTGCAATATTTGTCTTTGTTTATCTGAAACTGAAGTCTCATGTTCCTTAAGTACATCTGCCCTGTTGAACTTATTATGGGAAATAAATATTTAAATCAAAACAAGCTGCTGATTATTTCACATTTTACTTGTGAGCAACGGCACATTTAAATCTTACAAATATAGTTATTTGGCTTATATCGTGATATATATCGTTATCGCCTGAAATGAAAAAAAAACATATCGTGATATGAAAAAATCTTATATCGCCCAGCTCTAGTTGAAACTCAAACAAAGACAGATCGATTCTCATGTGATGCCACAAAAAAAAAGAAAATGATTAAAAAAATAGATGAAAAAGTTTCTGTTATTTCCGGACGGATGCCAAACGTCAACATTAGGAGCTGGTAATGGCTCCTGTTGTAGCTGCTCTGTTTGAGAAAAGACACACTTGTTGTTTAGTGGTTAAACATCTCTCCACACCAACACTAAAGCCTCATCCCAGCTGTGAAGCATTAGGGTTTGGAGGTGCTTTGCTACCTTAGTCCTGCATGTGTTGCAGGTACAATTACTTCAGAATTGAGATGAGAAGTTTTCTTAGTCACTGAAGACATTAAATGTACAATGTTTGTGTATTGTTTGCTAGATTTGTGACTAGGATGATATCAGACCACACATAAACCTGGATAATTCGTTTTCCTGTGACTGTAAACCTTATGCATTCCAAGTCATAAAAATAATGTCTCCTGGGACGATATAAAGGCCTTTTCACATTATTCTCATTCCATCAACTGACAATGGGCTCTTTCTGTGCGAGCGAGAGTCCTGAATGGCCAGTCTAAGAGGATGTGGTTTCGAGGCGACACTGAGTTAAGTTTGCCATAAGATGTGAACTGTAAGTGACCTCTGAGACAGAAAAGCCCAGTCAGTGAGGCTGAAGGTGGCCAGGTCACAGGGCCTGCTTGAAGCAAACAGCTGAAATTAGAAATAGCTGCTTCAGCATTTACACCAACCCTAAGGTCTTACTATCAACCCCCGAGAAGCTCTGCAGAACTCTGCATTGTAGCGAGTACACCAAGAGACTTAAGTCTGCATCCTTCACATCCATAAATATGTGAAGATGTTACATAAAGGCTGACACAGACACTCTAAGAGAGGGAATATTTTTTTTCCATGTGTCCTACATTAAAAATCAGTGTTACTGAAATTTGAGGCTAGAAACCGACTGACATTAAATCCCAGTTGTTGGCAGTAAAAATTCCTGAATTGGCTTGAGGAAGCACGTCTTTACCAACTTTTCAGTCGTGTATATCACAGACCCATTGGTTACTGACCAGCATCACCTCTAAACACCATACCACTGTCTGCTGTGCTGCGTGTGCTGAATCAGAACAGTCTTTCGCCCACACTGCACAGAAACTGATACATTTTGTGCCAAAAGATAAGGTTTTTAGTCCAGTGGTCCTAGCTCGTCCCGAATTTCTTGCCAACTTCACAGTCTCTTTGTAAACTCTTATACAATACGATACAATCAAACAAGGCCAGTCTTTGAAATTAAAATTTTGTCCTTTTGGCGCTCTAAGGGAAGCTTGCCCCTCTGATTTGCCTATCCCCGATCACAGCTAAGGGCCAGCTCTATTTACCTTGGCAGAACAAGCTGCCTTCTGTTTTCTGTGAGGTAATCATTGTGGCATCTTTGCAGTAGGCTGCTAATGTGGAAGCCAAGCTGCCCATTTCCTAGAATGTGTCCCCAGTGTTCAGTGGATATGGCTGCTTTTTAATCAGAAAAACAGTTTTTTAATGCATTTATACTTTACGCCTGTCTCTCTGTTCACTTCCAAAATGCAGATGGTAAAATCAGATTGAGTAATAAGAGCACAGCTATGCTAAATCATCTGGAGTGGCTGCTTGCACTATGATATTGCTTCAGAGTGATTGAAAACCATAAATCCATTTGATGAGACATGCAAAGAAAAAAAATGCAATTTGAGGAGCAGTGATGGTATATATAGTGGGCCCCAAGTGACATTTTAGACATTCACAGGATATTGCAGAATTTGAAGTACAATATAAGGTCGGGTTGCTCAAATTCATTTCTCATTCAGAACTTGTTCTCTGGACTTGTGAAGGCTACGTGCCCAGACGATCAACGCATGACTTTGTTTTTGTCGCAGGTCCAGTTTCAGAAGATCCAGCAGCTTCGCTTGTCTCAGTCAAGGGTGCAGTACTACGGAGGCTCTTTGCCCAACGTCAATCAAATCGGCAACACCAGCACTGAATTTCAGGTGGGAACTCGTCACCATCAAAATATACAGCACCCACACAGACTGCATTCAAAATGTAATAACACCTCTCTAAGACTTTAAGCAAAATGAAAAACCATTGACTTGATAAAGTCCCTATGAAATCTGTGTGGAAAAGAAGCCCAGAGATTTGACAGAAATACTCATTGTGCACTTGTGCCAATTCATGTGCAGGTATGCTGCAGTAAAGTTGAGCCAAATTCAACTCTTTCACTAGACGAGCCTTATTTCTTTCTGTCTTTCTTTATATATGTATGTTTGGTCTTGGTGGAGCTCTGCATTAGTGCTGCAGCTGCATCAGTGCTGCAGCTGCATCAGTGCAGCATTGTTGTTCAAACCTATTGAGGAGGCCTCACAGGGCTAATGTCAGTTTGAACATGGCCTCAGGACATACTGGTGCAGAAACACGGGAGGTTTTAGTCGGTTTGAAGTTAAGCTAAAGAAGATTTCTCATTAAAAGAAAAGAAAAAAGAAAAAGATGTGTGCCGCCCTCGACATTGCAGTCCATCATGTGTAAGATCTCGTTTTCATTGAGGGGTTTTTCAAGGTCAGCTGTGTTTGATGCCCACTTTTGATGTGCAGTTCAACTGCAAAAGCAGCAAAACTGTGTGCTGAATCTTTAGAAGTGCAAACAAGCTGCTCTCGAGAGCATTAAATAATTCACTCGAGTTTCTGCAGACTGGAAGAAAAACCAGAATAAAGCATCAATGCTGCAGTTCTAACACAGCTTTTCTGTCACACTGGGACGTGTATCAGTTCTCTGAGGAGTATCTGTCCTAAGATACACAAAGTGCATTCGTCTCTACTGGGAACAAAATGCCACAAACTAAATGGCTTCTAGCTCTCACTCGATTGTAATCATTTGTTAGCCCTAATTCAATTAAATGAGTGCAGAGTGCTTAATGTAATACTTGCTAAGGCTTTCTTAATCAGACAGAATTAACTCATTTAATCCCACCTTTTCCCAAACACCTCAATACTACGATCACGTGTTATTAATAAACCTTAACGAGAGGTGGAAACGTTCTCTGCTTGATCTCAGCTGACTGGGGTGATAATCTGTATACTGAACTGATTTATTTCTCCACTAAAGTGAAACCTCTTAAACTCCGAAATTCCTTTTATAAGATCTGAATACTGTAAGCATACAAAACCTAACCAGTGCATTAATATAACATTACTATCGGTAGTGTGGAGAGGATGTCACACAGGCTTAGGACACCCAAACATATAGCGAGGGTCCAGGCTGAGGCCTCGGGCACTGAGGTCTTTAAATCCCACCCTCAATCAGAATGTCAGCAGTGTTCCAAGGGATCCTGGGTGCAGTAAGGTCTATGTCAGGGTACTGGAGAGGGGAGTCTATCCATTAGCTGAAGTTTGGATTCTGGAAGAACGATTTGGTTTTCGTTCAGCTCTTTCTCAAGGATATTCAAGCATTTGTGGGAGTTTTCCCAACCAATCTCCATATGTATTATGGACACACAAAACACAACTAGTAAACTTGGAGAAGGGATCCAGTTGCATTTCGGGATGTTTTGGGAAGTTGGGGAATCTGGTACACCTACCATGTCCCTGTACAGTGGGAGCTTGGTTCATGTTGCTAGCTATAAGTCAGACTTGTTCTCGGTGGGTTGGACTTTGACAGGGCTGCCCTTCATCGCTGACTCTGATGTAATCTTATAGACTCTCTAGGTGCTCTCTTTGTAGTGCAGGCATGGGATGGAAGGTGTTGAGTTCAGCTGTTTCAGGATCTCATCTCTGCTTTGGGTAAATAATGTGGTCTTGTTGACTTCATCGAGCAATGACTGCTAATTTGCACTGAGGCGGTTTGCAGCCAAGTGTGAAGCAGCTGGGATGAGAACCTCAGAGTCTGAGGCCCTGGTTCTCAGCCAGAGAAGGGTGGAGTGCCCAGTCTGAGCTGGGAACAAGTGTAGGAGTTTAGTCAAACACTGGGAACACCTGCAGCTTTTGGGTTTTGCCCTTTTATTATTAGCAGCGACGAAGGAGTGATGAGTGATGGGCATCATCATCATCGTCACTGATATTGTTGTATCTTGTTGCATTATTTCAGCTTGTTTAAAAGCCTGGATGGAAAACAAACTGTTTTCCCTTTATGCTCTATATCTGACCCATTGCTCTCACAAATCACTGAGGACAGTGGTTGTGGTTCTCTAGGTGCTCTGTTATCTGCTGCTCACTGTTAATGTCTGTAAGATGTTTAGTCATTCTATGACCACATACCTGTGGTCAGAGCTGCATATATAGACATAACTACCAGACACTTTAAAGATGACTTGTATGAAAACAGATGGTTCGATCTTTATGTTAACATAGTTGAGTAACATGTCCTTTCAGGGTTTCAGCCAGGGAATAAACAGCTCTAGACTGTTAAACATGTTTGTGTTAAACATGTGACATTACATATATTTCACTGTGGCACTTTATAATTTCAGTATGTGCTGAAAATGCATGGGTACATATTAGTCTCTGACAGTGTTTGTAGACTTTTAAAGGGGACCTATTCTGTGTTTGTCACATTTTTCAGGCTTGGCTACAGCTTTTAAATTACACACATGGCTAAAGTTTCAAATAATCAGACTGCAGACTGCTCCATATGCTCGCGGTCAGGTAGTTGTTTTTCTATGCACAGCAGCATGAGATGTCCTAGAGAAGGGATATCTTTAAGTTGGTCATCTAAGGCCCACAAACCCCATCGACCTGCTGTTTAAACCGCTGGTTTGCGAGGGGCATCCAATCAGAAGAGAGTCATCTTAACCAGAGGGGAAAGGGGAGGAGCTACTACTGAGGGCCAGTGCCTGTGGCATAACTGCTCTAATAGTGTACAAGAGTGAAAATATGGAGCACGGTGAGGTGTAAAAGGTGTTAGTGATCACATTAAGTCTGTTCTGTCTAGGTGTACAACCTTAATTAACATGATTACTAAACGGCTCATCTCAGTAATGCAGCACCTTTCATCAAGTGTCAGCAGCTCTCCCTACATTTCAGGAGACGGCTTTTTGATGTGTGTGATGTGAACAGTTCCTTTGTTGTGTCCTTTACAGGGTGGCTTCCCTTCAGGTTTGGACTCGGTGAGAGGGACTCGCCACCACGGGCTGGTCGAGAGGGTCCACAGGGACCGCAACCGTATCAACTCTCCCCATCGCCGACCCCTCGACAAGCACGGCCGGCAGATATCCTTTAAAGCCTGAACGAACGATAGTTTCTGTGCAATACGGGTGTTGTCATCATTATGAAAGGTTAATCGACGACGAGAAAGCGGGTGCTGTGGCTTCCAGGTGGTTTTTGTTTTGTTTTTTAATGGTTTGTGTTCATAGTGTGCTTTAATGTGACGACACTTACTGGTGTAGGCAGATGTTTTGTAGCCTCAGGAGCAGAATTAGTCATTATGCTAATTTAAAGTGTGACGCAGAGACAATGTGCTTGCTTTTTCCTAATAGACACTGACAGTGGGAGATTCTCAGCATAGTCTGAGAGCACACTGAAGGTGTGTGCTTTGCATGCATGTGTCGCAGTAAATGAGACTTTCATGGTAAGGATGCAGGAGCAGAGCGGTGAGTGTTTGACTCGTAGCTGCGCCTTTCATCATGGAGTCTCATCACAGCTGGAGTGAACAAGAGAAGAGAAATCATTTAGTTTTATACGTTCTTGGAGATTTCACGGTCTGCAGTGAAATCATTCAGGATTTGTAAGATTTTACGATGCACAGTTAATTACTGTGATTGTTTTTAGCCGTCAGCAATTACATCCACGGTGTTTGTCAGGATGCATAACAGCTGCGTAGGCAGTTCACGTATGATAATTTAACTCAGGAATAATGAGCAACCATTATAAGAGATGTAACTTGGACAGACTGTCCTAAAAATGAATTTGCAGTGCAGGAGAGACGGGCCCCGATTCCTTTTTAGACTGAGCCTGTCGTGTGCTGTTATTATTATCCAAGATGCAATCGCACAAAAACAGTAGCTGCTTCTAACCGATGACTGAAACATCAGTTTCTTGATGTGGATTCATTCACACCCAGTTTTTTATATTTAAATTAAACATTTGTTCACACACGCCCTACTTTTTTCTTCTTTCCCTGCCTCTGCACAGATGTTGAAGAGAAGCTTTTTATATATAAAAGATGTATAGTGTATTTATCTTTTTTTTAAACAGTCAGAAAAGATGTAACTGACTTTAGTAAGATCAATAATATCAAAATCAATACTCAATACTATAATGAAACAAGTGTAACTTGTGGGGTGGCTGCATGCCAAATATCCTTGGGCAAGATCCCAACCCAGTTGCTTTGTGATGTATCCACTGGAGTGTGAATGTTGGATAGAAAAGCACCTGCGTAGAAAACCCCCCCAGAAAAAAGTGCTCGTATGGATGGGTGTGAAAAGGTAAATGAGACAAGTGTAGAAACTTACTTAGTTTATTAAATCTAAGTTTTAACTTGGCCCTGTGTCAGAGAGGTGACCTGTCCAGGGAGTACCCTGCCTCTCACCTGCCCCCTCTTCCCACAGCTCTGAGAAGGATAAGCAGAAGACAATGCATGGTTGGACGTGTAGATGTGTCCACTGTTTCCCAGGCATCGTTTTTACTTGGACCCATTTATATTAACATCAGCTCAAGCATATTTGGTGAATTCTTTGTATCTGAGCTAGCAATGCTATCCGTAATTGATGCCCTCATTCTTCTTTGAACCTTTTAGTCAATGCTGACCAGCTCCAGTCCTTCACACCGTGTGCTTCTCTATTGGCTGACCAAGTTGCTGTTGTGGTGGTGCTTGACATCTTTTAGTGGCTTTTTCTAGAAGCTCCACAGTTATCTTCCTGCTGCTCTGGAGCAAGCTGGGCCCTCTAACCACAGCCTGCAGGCGGACTGGTTCCTGTGGGCCCAGTGAGCTCACTGAGTGCTAGCACTGCCAAAAGCAGTCCAAGAAGTTGTACTTGGACTCTGTGCACTAACTGGAGAGACAGTAAGTTTATTGTTATATTTATTGTCACTAAGTAAATATAACTACACACAATAACTCATTCAAGAAAGCATCCATGCTCTTCCTTTCACTCCCCCCCCCCCCGCACATGCAAGCTTGTAGCCTTTCCTACTGCCACAAATAGAATCTAATTCTGTGAGAAACACTGTGTGGTGTTACGTTACCCACACTGTGGGTTGCATCCACTCAACCCGATGCGTTCCATTTTTCCCAAACCTTGCAGTAGTTGCTCACAAGTTGCTCCCATGAAGGGAAAGCCAGCTGAGGCATGGCTGTTTCTCTCTGTAGTGTTGCAGCACAGCACCGACACACAGCTACAACAGCGCAGCTCTTTCTGCTGCTCTTATTGCTTTATGAGACCAGTGAGTGGCAAAAACATGTCATAAACAGGTGTTGCTAAAGACTGAAACACACCAGACCTCTTCCAAAGTTTACGACAGCGTCATTAACTGCTGTATGAACACTGCCTTCAAAATATATAGAATACATATACTCTTTATTTCAGTTAAGTTTTACACTTCCTTTTGATCACTTTTGTTTGAGATAAAACAATAAAGTTCAGCCCAGTTTGTAGACCTTTGTTCTGCTTAACAGTTAAAGAGCTGTGATTTTGGTTCACATCACCGAGCAGTAGAACAGGATGAGGGATTAGGATGGATAGCTGAACTGTATTTGTTTGTTTATTTGTTTTCTGATTTTAATGAAAGTTGAGCTTTACAGTTTAATTTCATGCAGAATGCAGATCATATGTATGCTGTAATGTAACATGTAACCCGGGTGGGGCCCCCGTGTTGACGTTTGATCTCGTAGTATCAAAACAAAAGCAGTGGTGTCAGTTCTGTGCATTGGTGTGATCTGCACAGGTCTAACAGTGCAAAGGTCAATAATGAGGTGCTCGCTGCTCAGAATGGGCCCTGTGGGACAGGAGGCCATGTATGTAAGCACATGTGGTTCATGGTCACATGGTGTCATGGCCTTCCTGTTTAATATCTGATTATTTCATTAGTAAAAATGTATATCGCAGTAGAGGAAATGAAACTTGAGTCAACAACACTGGTTAGAACTGCTGAGAGCCAAAAATACCATGGTGCAGATAAAATAAACGCTGGGGGGAGGAGACATGTCATCGTTGCCCTATTAGGGTCTAACAGTAATCTTTCTGTCAGCTAGGCTACTGATGATTGGTTGAACTTGAGCTGGAAACTCGACCTTCTACTTACTCTTTACTTATTATGTGGTGATTACAGGGGGGAGCACAGCACCTTCAAAATAAAAATGTGAAGTTGACAAATTTGATGTCAGTCTGATCCTGACTGTGAAAGTTGGAGATGCTGTTATCGGGACAATGGGACAAACTATAAGCCTGATCTGTCTGATTCAGTCATCAGCAGTGTAGCTCAGTTTGAAAGTATTCCAGCTGCTTTTGTCTTAGGCACAGTCAGGTCATGTGTGTCGATACTGCTGCACACTCTGTCTTATTCTGTTTCTTACATTAAGCAGCTTTCTCACCTTCATCGATACACACATATATACACTTCACCTTTCATGTCAGCTCAACTGTTCACATTGCATGCATGTGTTTGAGGAGGTGCACTCACACTGAGACTTGGAGCAGGGAAAGGAGAAACTAGCATGACTGTAAATGAAAGCTTAATGCAGTGGTTCCCAAACTTTTTTTGCCAGGCCCCCCTTCTTTACAAGAAAAATGTTCGTCCCCCCCCCCCAACACACACACACAAACACATCCTCCAAACACACACACCCATATTTTGTTTACAAACTCCATTGCGGTTTATTTCACACCTCAAACATTTAGTAAACAATTAAGCAAATACAAGTAAACGGCAATAAATTACAGGTAGTAATAAAATACACTACTAACTCTTTTACGCTGCGTCCACACCTACACGGGTATTTTTGAAAACGCAGCTGTTTCTATGCGTTTGGGCCTTTCGTCAACACGTAAACGGCGTTGCGATTCACCGAAAACTGAGATTATTTAAAACTCCTTTTTTGCGTTTACGTGTGGACGAGGATTACAGAGTTCGTCGCGCAACGTCAAAAGTATGTGCCTCTTTTCACGTCACGCTGTGCGCCACGTTATTGTTTACATGACATGAATTGCAGAATGGCAGATAGTCAGATTAACAGTATTTTGTCTCTATCTTCAGGTTTTACACGCAGTTACTGTCCCTGCATTTAGAAAGGCAGAGGCGTCACAGTGTGATTATTTTACGTGTAGTTGTTTTTTTCCCTGTGTAATAATTTTCAACATTGCTGTCAATACATTTTTCAAAAAAATGTCTCTCTGTGCAAAATGGTTTCAAAAACATAAACAGCTGTGGGATACTGTTTGTCCGTGATTTGAACCGGGGGGAACAAATTACGGCAGGATCAGCCTGATATTATTTGTATCCCACTGTAACTTTACTGCATAAAGAGCTAACATGTCCAAAATATCAGGAGTAGTTAGTCATTACAAGAAGTGTTTGTGAACTAAAAATCAAGAATGTGGGATCCTGTTTGTCCGTGATTTGGAGAGCCCAGCGCTGCTCCCGACGCAGGGAAACTAATTTTGCAGGGGAGACCTACCTTGGCACTTGTGCAGGTGAAGCCAAAGGGAAGATATGCTTCACCATATTTTCCTGTCTTTGGCTTGGAAGGAAGTTGGTTTGGAAACATATTTGGCGATGCTTCATCTCCTGCTTTGCGTTTGTGTGGGAGCCCCGTCAAAAACCTGTCCACAGTGTCCAAGCGCGCTTTTTTTTCTTTTTTTTTTTTTTCTTTTCATACCGCGCCCCCCCTGCAATGGCTCTGCGCCCCCCCTAGGGGGCGGGCCCCACACTTTGGGAACCTCTGGCTTAATGAACTCATTAGTTAAAAATCACAAAAACATGTGATAAAGTGTGTTATTTATCCTATTGTCTGTATCAAAGGACACCTGAAGCCAAGACACTTGGATTGGATTGTTCTTCTGTTTTTAACAGTGGCATATCTTTAAAATGTGATGGTGGCTCCAGTAGGCCAGAGAAATACAGGGTGGGGTGATTTTGAATGATTTTCCCATTTCAGGCTCACTGCTCTTACAGAAGAAGGTTGTTCTTTCATTTTTCCTCTTTGTGCACTCCGGGTTGACTCCTCCATTGTAGCTGTTGAAAGGTGTTAATCCAGTTTGACTGGATCATGACCTCTCATCTCTAGGGAAACTATAAAAGTGTGCTTTAGGGCCTGTCCTATGTTTTGTGTGAGAACCGATGAATGACACAAAGTATCTAGATTGTAAATCTGCCCCATACCAATAATAATCCATGTGATACAGATACTCCTGGTACAGCCGTCAGTCTCGCGTGGCTTTGCTTGAATTAGTTTAAACCCTCCCTCTAAGCAGCTACCCCATATTTCCAAAACAAAAGACCTCAACTCGCTGAAAGAGTAACTGTTGGCAAGACGAAGCGCCACCCTGCCCTCTCGCAGACAAAGCCAGGAACTCTGCATCAGCATTCAGGAGTAAATCAAATAATGCTGCCATTGTTTCATGTTGTCCAGCAGTCAGGTTGTTAGACAGCATATTAGAGCAGGAGTCTCAGCTTTAAAACATCCAGGCGGGCATGGCCTCTCTACTTTACACCACAGTATGTGTCTAAAGGCACAAATGTCCTTCTTAAATGTTGTTTCATTGAGTTTTTTGGGACGGTCGGTTCTGTTGTTGCAGCTTGTCTCTGTTGTACATCACTTCAGCAGGGCTTTGTCTTGTCTTATAGACAGAACACATCTGTATATCTTTTATAATGAGGTTTAATTCTGACTGTTGTGTTATGGTATGTTATGTGTCACTCATTTCCTTGACCAAAGCCTACATAGAGAGCTCTCCATATGGAGCGGTGTACCTGTCGCCACCTCCGGACAACAACTGGAGAAGGTGAGTAGTGCCTCCGAGCTGCTGACAGAATGCTTATCGTCTTTTCTTCTTCCTCGAACTAGATCATTTTACAACAGGAACCATTTCCTCCTGCCAGTGTATTTCCCATATCAAGTCTGTCTCTGTGCTTGCTGTTATTTTCTTTTAAAGTCCAGACCCCAGCTATCTCGATTGAACACAGATCAGTGAGTAATGGCTGAGGGAGGCGCTGGAGCAGGCTGCTGGGTGGAGTTGTTGGCCTCGACTGTTTCTGCACAAATGTTTCAAGTGTGAAAATGCTGCGTTGGCCCTGAGAAGCCTGCGCCTAGCTGAAGGTGTCTGACAGATAGCCTTTTGTTTTAAAGGTCATGCCCAGCAGCAGTCGTCCTACTGCTAAGGGATTTGTGTCGTCACCGCCCCGTGGTGCAGAATCACCAACTTAGCTGAAACTCAGTCTCGGCATCTGCTGGAAGACTGTGCTGGACTGGACGCCTGAGCGCTGATTGTGGCTGCGTAGAGCAGTCAGTGTGCTGGTAGACAGCTTTTCCTCAGTGTTTACAAGGCAGTGAATTATGGGCCTGTGATAAAAGAGCTGAGCCAAGCTCCTCCCTTCTCACTCTTTCAGTCTTGCTGTCTCCACACTTTGTGTTTTGTATGCCGTCTTGGCCGGCTGCCGGTCAGCCTGCCTCGTTTTCTTCCACAGCAGCGACGCAGACATTGGCTCTGCGTTGCAGTGTACTATAACAGCTTGCGCCGAAGAACTGAATAAGGCCCACGCCCTTGCGTCATTGTTGTTAGCACAAAACAGGTTGGCTGACAAACGTCCTCGCGGAGCAGCCAGACGTCAGCGCACTCGGAGTGGGCGTGTTTCTTACTGAGCCATGTGGCACAAAGAACTAAAAGCAGATTCGTGCATATAATTTCGGCACCGCTGCTTTTGTATCAGACCTGTTCTTGGTGAATGGTTGAGCTTGTGAATTTACAGTACGAGCAAACGTGACGATCATTTTGACGTGATTCAGTCACTGGACCTTCTGGCATGAAGGCGCACACACGTCTATGAACGATAATGTGAAGTGAACTTGTCAATCGATTGAATGAATCTTCCCTGGGTTGTGACTTCATTTTTTTCATAGTTTCTCTGTTTATAGGTGCAAAGTACTCAATCTAAAATCCAAATACTTTTATGTAAACTGCCAAAAAACCCTTTGTTATGTTTGTGGTCATTTTTCCTTTCGTTTTCTATTCCTGTTCCCTCTTCATGCTCCTCTGCAGCTCCGTCAAGTCTCTGCAGGCCAAATCGAGCCTCCTGCTCCAACCTGCAGCAGATTGCTGTCACAGTGTGTAACAGGGATAAGCTTCCCCCTCAGCAGTGGATTTTTGCCTACTTTACTGTCACAGGCAGAGGAACTACAAGTACCATAATGCTGGATATAAGGTGTACCAAAAGTGGAAGCACATTGGGCAAACTCTGCTGTCCAGTTTGTCTGAGCAGAGCTTGAAAGCTCAGAGAGCATCACAGTCCCCCTGCTTAATGTTCACATGTCCACCTGACAGAGGGCTTTACATGTGTTTTCATTTGCTTTTTAGTTCTAATGATGTAGTTCATTATTCTGAGATTTGTATATCTGGCTTGCTGAGCCAAGACAAACAACAACAACAAAATGCTAAGTAGCCTTCCTGAATTTTACTTATCACAGTTTCCAGATTGTGGGTTTTGAAAAGCTGATAAGAAGTGAACTATGAAGTATAGAGCGCTTTGAGTAGTCCAGGAGAGTAGAAAAGCGCTATATAAGAATCAGTCCATTTACCATTTACCAAGTCTAAACGTTGACCTAATCCATCAGTGTCCACTGTGGAATTTTACCTGAGGTACTAGCAGACGTAAGAACACTTAATCCCAATGTGAAAACAAAAGGTTCAGAATATTGAATCTGGCATCGTAATAATACTCAGAAGATGCTCGTAACAGTCCATGAATAAGGTTAATACAAGAGCGTTTAACATTTACGCTACAAAGATCCAATTTCAAATCCCTTTGAGGATCAGGGGCACGATCGCTGCGGTCACATGACAGGGCCACTGCTGAAAATGAAAAACAGTAATGTAATCAGATATTTGCAATAAGTTGCTCTCAATGTTTCATATGATTCAAGATTGAAATAGATGAAGTAAAGCTGTTTCTGCTGCTTCTCTCTTTGATGAATATATGATGTTAGATCACAGTAAAGTGCTTGGGAGCCATAAATACGGACCCTAGGTGCATATTGCTCATATTTGCCCGTCCCCTCTTAGTTTTCTTTTTTCTTAATTAAAAACACATATGCACATTTGTACTTAAACAATGGAGAAGTACTTCTCTTTCTTTGACTCTGCACTTCAACCACGTTTTCATAGTCATTTGTTTTCATTTGCACGTGTCTGCGTTTGAGACGCCTCGAGAAGCAACAGCGTTCATCTCCTGATGATAATGCAGCCATAGCTATTTTACAAATCAGGTCACGGTCCTTGGACCGGCTGCATTTGGCAAGTGTCCTCGTTCTGTAAGCTGTCTGTGTGGACAAAATGAATGAACACAACACAAGCTCCCCTCTGCACTGTCACTGTTATGCTTTTCCTCTCAGCCTGCTGACGGATCTTGTAGCTTGGATAAAGACATAACACGCGGTTGGAGGGGAAACAGGAAGTGTGTTTGGCCTGAACTTGTGTCACATTTGGGAAGCTCTTCTTCAACTGGTTGGCCAGGAGGTCCCATTGAAGAAATTTTGTGTGTTGCAATCCTTTGCAAGAGACTATTGTTAATTTATTTTCCATATTTAAACCCACTCACTCTCATCCAAAGACCCCATCTGTGGCTAAGGTTAATAACCATTCATGGAAATAGTCTCAGGCCCTCGTGTTGTTACAGTCAGAAGCAGATCCTCCAGCTCGACTGTCTCAGGGGAGAGTGGGGTGGTAAGTGTTTACAGCGCCAGCTACATCTGCACTACATTACTGTTAGTCAGTTGTGGAGAAGAGCCACAACACACTTTAACCGTTTCGTTGCATTACCTCAGCGGTGTGTTGGGTTTCAGTGCTTAAAATCAGACGCTCAGAAAGGACACACAGCAACCATCTGTATATTTACTCAGATCATTTCAGGAGAAATCTCATCATATTTTGCAGAGTTTTTGGTTTGGTGTCATATGCTGCACTGAGTAAAAGTTTGACAACAAGCCCAAACATGTTGGCAGAGTAATAAAGAGCAATGGTGAGGGCCACGAAGAGCAAAAAGCAAAATGATTCAGTTCACGATTCAGTCCTGAGCGTGTGATGGTAGAACATGTTCTACATGTAATGTATCTACATAGAACCTTGAGTTAGTATACGCTGTGGAGAGACCTCTGTTCGATTGTAACCCAGAACTAAGCTTCTATAAACGTTTGAACCAAAAACAAAAGCAACAGTAAGAGGTGAGGTGCTATTACAGGGAAAAAGATCCTGCAGTTCTCCAAACACTCAGAATGATCACTGTTAAGTCAAATGTCCACATGTCAGTTTTGGGCCACTGTGTTTTTGTGATGGTATAAAACTAACACCTATAAAGCTGTGAATACTGTTGTGTTTGAAAGTGTCAGAGCTAGCTACAGTAGCTTTCTGACAGCTAACATGTAGGGCGCTAAAACAATCCTTAAGGTGTTTCAGAGCTTAGTTGCAAAGAATGGATCCAAATTTGGGAAACTTGATTTCCCGGGAATTGCGTGTACGGCACTGTCGGCCTCCGCAGAGCCCGATCTTAGAGTACTTGAAGAGACTGAAAACATCGTAAAATCTGCAGACGAACTGTGGCAGGTCTGGATAAAGTGTGTACACAGCACAGAGTACACAGTTTACCAGCTGCTGTTATAAAAAAGATGGTGTTTTAATAAAAGCTGCTTTTCACGAAGATGATTGAAAAATATATATTTGCATTCATTAGCACATCTGTCCTCTGGTAAACAGATGACTGAGGTTTACAGACTCTGTTACATAAGCTGAGGGATTGCTAGGCATGAGAGAAATGCAGGGGAACAGAGCTGTTCACATAGCCTTTAACCGCCCAGTGACCAGCAGTCTGGCCAAAGGAAAATTTTATCATCTCTCTGGATTTTCTTTTTCTCTGAGGGGAAAAAGGAGTTATATCCTAATGCGTCCATCTGTAGTGAGTCGAGCCAGGGTTTTTGATATCCACCATCTGTCCTTCCTACACACCGACACCTTTCTGAACGGTCCACTGTTAGAAAGGTGCGTTGTTTTATAATTTAAGACTGCTCTTAAAGAGGGTTAGTTCCTAAAGATGCTTGAGGCGTAAAACCTGAGTACAGCTCTGGGTCCCTTTGGAGACCATCTGCTTCAGGGTCAGAGCATCAATGCAGTCCCACGCTCTGCTTCTCTTCCATGCACCCATCTTTGGCCTGCTGTTCCTGTACCAGCCTCTCTTGGGATGAAATCTCAGCCCAGGCTCCCAGGAGACTGCAGTGCAGAGAAGAGGACTTGCATTCTTCCACCGCAGTCTCCGTTGGAGATGTTTTGTGACGATTTCTAAGGCATTGTGCCCTCTGTCTGATTGCCCTGGTTGCTGCTGCTTTTTCTATGCATTTGTTGAATGAGCTGTGGGTTTTTTGTGTATTTGTTTCAACAAAACAACTGCTGTCTCACCTGAAAACTGCGTCGTGAATTTGATGCACCTGTGCTCCGGGCTGCTGCTGATACTTAGCACAAACGCCGGTTGGCATTCACATGTACAACATGGCATAAACATAACCAGTCTTGGATAAATTTAGACCGGTCTGCCCTTTTTAACAATCACACGTATTTGTGCAAGTTAAATATTTGTTGTGGGATGGGTGGGATGCCACAGCTAATCTGCATTCCTCTGCCTACGTCATGTCTAAATATAGCTATAGGTTGTACACCCTGCAGTAACACGTAGTGTTGTAGTTTTTTGTTGTTGTTTTTACAGTTGCATGAATGCAGTAAGTTGTCAGATAAGTCTGGAGGTTTGCAGACCTTTAGACTCACAAAGCTTAATAGTAACACTAATCGTGTTTCCAGCATGGCACTCCTGATTGTGGGTGTTGGTTTCCTGAGAGGCTTCTGTCACAGACTGTTGGAGGTCAGAGGTTTGGAGGTTTGTCTTAAAGTCTCAGCGTTGCTAACATGAGTATCTGATTTGAGAAAACATGATTCCAGCCTACATCATTGTAGAGACATCCTACGATACGATATTGTCACAATACTTCACTCACGATGCAATATTGTTGCGATTTTTAATGTTTTGCAATATACCAAGAATTGCAATAACCACAAAACTGTGAAGTCAGTCTGCTTATCAGTCTATTAGATGGGGTCAAGTTGGCAATTACATACAATCTATGTGTGATTAAATAATTGACAATCACACGTGTTCCTGTCTACATAGACAGAAATTCTCATTTTACTGTCACGTTTATGCTCAGTTACCTTCCTGCTCAACGGCAGCCCGTTGGCAACATGCTGGCAATCTGTGTGTGTTTATAAATGAGAAGTTATTTGCATCAACAAGCTCTGAGTGAGCGTAGTCAGTCAGACTGCAACTGTTTGCCTCGTGTCAGGCGTGATGAGCCTCTTGTTTATACAGGGAGTGCAGAATTATTAGGCAAATGAGTATTTTGTCCACATCATCCTCTTCATGCATGTTGTCTTACTCCAAGCTGTATAGGCTCGAAAGCCTACTACCAATTAAGCATATTAGGTGATGTGCATCTCTGTAATGAGAAGGGGTGTGGTCTAATGACATCAACACCCTATATCAGGTGTGCATAATTATTAGGCAACTTCCTTTCCTTTGGCAAAATGGGTCAAAAGAAGGACTTGACAGGCTCAGAAAAGTCAAAAATAGTGAGATATCTTGCAGAGGGATGCAGCAGTCTTAAAATTGCAAAGCTTCTGAAGCGTGATCATCGAACAATCAAGCGTTTCATTCAAAATAGTCAACAGGGTCGCAAGAAGCGTGTGGAAAAACCAAGGCGCAAAATAACTGCCCATGAACTGAGAAAAGTCAAGCGTGCAGCTGCCAAGATGCCACTTGCCACCAGTTTGGCCATATTTCAGAGCTGCAACATCACTGGAGTGCCCAAAAGCACAAGGTGTGCAATACTCAGAGACATGGCCAAGGTAAGAAAGGCTGAAAGACGACCACCACTGAACAAGACACACAAGCTGAAAGGTCAAGACTGGGCCAAGAAATATCTCAAGACTGATTTTTCTAAGGTTTTATGGACTGATGAAATGAGAGTGAGTCTTGATGGGCCAGATGGATGGGCCCGTGGCTGGATTGGTAAAGGGCAGAGAGCTCCAGTCCGACTCAGACGCCAGCAAGGTGGAGGTGGAGTACTGGTTTGGGCTGGTATCATCAAAGATGAGCTTGTGGGGCCTTTTCGGGTTGAGGATGGAGTCAAGCTCAACTCCCAGTCCTACTGCCAGTTTCTGGAAGACACCTTCTTCAAGCAGTGGTACAGGAAGAAGTCTGCATCCTTCAAGAAAAACATGATTTTCATGCAGGACAATGCTCCATCACACGCGTCCAAGTACTCCACAGCGTGGCTGGCAAGAAAGGGTATAAAAGAAGAAAAACTAATGACATGGCCTCCTTGTTCACCTGATCTGAACCCCATTGAGAACCTGTGGTCCATCATCAAATGTGAGATTTACAAGGAGGGAAAACAGTACACCTCTCTGAACAGTGTCTGGGAGGCTGTGGTTGCTGCTGCACGCAATGTTGATGGTGAACAGATCAAAACACTGACAGAATCCATGGATGGCAGGCTTTTGAGTGTCCTTGCAAAGAAAGGTGGCTATATTGGTCGCTGATTTGTTTTGGTTTTGTTTTTGAATGTCAGAAATGTATATTTGTGAATGTGGAGATGTTATATTGGTTTCACTGGTAAAAATAAATCATTGAAATGGGTATATATTTGTTTTTTGTTAAGTTGCCTAATAATTATGCACAGTAATAGTCACCTGCACACACAGATATCCCCCTAAAATAGCTAAAACTAAAAACAAACTAAAAACTACTTCCAAAAACATTCAGCTTTGATATTAATGAGTTTTTTGGGTTCATTGAGAACATGGTTGTTGTTCAATAATAAAATTATTCCTCAAAAATACAACTTGCCTAATAATTCTGCACTCCCTGTAATGTTCCCAAAGTATTTTCATGTATTTAATAAAATCGATCTTTGATGTCCCTGCATTGACATACCACTGCCACCAAAAGGTCTCACTGAACATATTGTAATGTTCACTTTGGAAGTTATTGCCCACATTAAAGTTAGAAAGAGGATGGGCAGCTTGCTAGCCAAGGAGCATGCAGTGTAGTCCACTGGTTTCCAGTCAGATCCACCCTGGATTATTTTAATGTCCACTTCTAAAACACCAAGACAGTCAGCTTGAGACGTCACGTAGGGAACCCAGTCAGTGTTGTCACAGGTCTGCACTGGTGCCCTTTGAGAACCAGCCCACATTTTGTCAATTCTGAGAACTGATTATTATGTAGCCACACTACCAGAGGTCGGGGGAATTCCTCAGTCACAGTGGGCTCTCAGCTATATCTGCCGACTTTCCAGCTTTGGTCCTAAAAATGTCGGCTCTGGGTTGGTCACTGGCACTGTGCAGTGGGAAAAAGACTAGTAGAGAGCCGGGCATGCTCACACGATTTAAAGTCATCAGTAATCCTAACTTGGACAGTGAGAGGAAACGTTAGCCTTCAGAGAAAACTCAAAGTTAGAACATACGAAGTCCACTCAGAGATTAGCTGCCCAGCAGGTTCAAACCCAGGCTCACACGTCGGGCAGTTAAATTCTGTCTCCCTGTACTGAAAGTGAAGATGTGGCTAAACAGCTTGTTCACAAAGTGCCTGATGTCGTTGTGTTTCTGGTTGCTTTGATTTTTGGTTTTCCAACTATTTCTTTGATGGCAGCTGAAAAACAGGAGCATTTTGTTAATATATATAGCGCTAAGAAAGCATTCCACAAACATCCCAGCCGGCATGACTGGAGAGAGGCGGTCTAGTTTATTATTTATTTATTTTTAGTTTTTAGTTCTTTCCATCACAATTTAGTAATTTTAGAAGAATAGCTGTGCCAGCTGGAGAAAAACAAACTGTAACTACGTCCTTTTAGTCCAGGGAAAAGTCAGGACCCTTTTTTGATGAGCGCTTTAGAACAAAATCCACTCAGTGTTCCCACTCCATCGTTTCAGGCTTTGACTCTCCACGTCAAGTTGTGTCCTCTGTTTCTGGTCGTTTCCTCAGAGTGCTGGTTGCACGTGTGAGAGGAGAGCTTCATAACTCAGCTGCAGGTTTATAAACCTAGCTTGCTTCTTGTTAACTCTCTTTTTGTCTTCATTTTTTCCTTCCCATCAGTCTTCACCCTGTTTTGAATTTATCCCCTCTTTCCATTTTCCTCCGAAATAAAACACTATTGTGCTGGGTCTAGAGTATTTTCCGAGGTCTTTCTTCTTTCCACACGTATGCCAATGCAAATATGTCATATTTTTTACAGGGATATTTTCTCCTCTTCCAGAACTTTAAGGCTGGAGCCAGGGGTCTCTGCTTTTACCCATTAAATGTGTCTGTCATGCTTTTCCTCTGTCTGTCTTCGAAGGGAACAGCAGCCATGGACTGAGGAAAAACGGCCGGGGTTTAGATTAATATCACAACTCAACAGGTGACCCCTTGACCCCATCCCTCTCCTTCTCAGTCTTTTTTTCCCTCTTTCGCTCGGCCTGCTTTATCCCTCGCTTACAGTGACAAACAATTCTGTTCTTTGTCTTTTTGCAATCTCTCTTGGCTACATCACGTCCTGGTTTCTATCTGTTGTAAATCTCTGTCTGATTTGTAACATCTCAATAATCCCCTTCTTCTTTCTTCCTTTGAAGCACTGGAATAGAGGACCCGAGTCTCAGCTCCAGAGTCTTATCACTCATTTCTTTGTTTTTCTTTGTAGCTTTTCACTGCTGTTTTCAGTCTGTAACATTAATCGGTACTGACTAACCCAGCTTTAGGACTCGTGGCTTCTTTGCAGTCTAACATCAAGGTCCCTTACTCACACTTTCTGACTCTCAGCCTTTTTACATCATCCCTGAAATGTTGTATTGTCTTTGGGTTCTCTGATTTTTCTGGAGTCAGTTTGTGTTGGCGACAGTTGCAGGAAAAGGTTGAGAACATGTTGGAGTTCTGCATTGATTACTCATAAAATGTGGTCTGATCTTAATCTCTTTCACAACTCTGGACCAACACAATGTGACCAAAGAATAACAAACAGCTGCACTTTACTCGATTATTACGGGCAGCAGTGGTTTCCTTAGCACCATTCTTCTTCGCTGTTTGTCTGACTGTATTTCTTATTATAAGAGAACAGGATTAAAAACCACACAAGTGGAATATGTAGAAAAGAACAAAATGGCACACATTGCAAAGTGCTTGAGTGCTTTCTACCAGCATTACCTCGCTGTGACCGTCGGCTTCTGTGAAACACTGAGTTGCAGCTCTCAAGGTACAGACTGGATGGGATATATGAAATATCTGCGCTCATACACTCGTAAAATGGAACCAGATCAATTTTATACCAACTCCAACTGTGGCGTTCTCATTTTCATTCAGCATGATTTTTTTTCCATAACTGACTTTGAGTGTCAGCCTCCAGGTCATCACCACGGAGAACAGTTTGTGTCTAAAATACACATTTTTTAAGTTTGCACCAGCGGATTATCAGAAAACAGTGTTTCTGTTACTATGGCAACAACATTAAATTGGATCAATCAGTCAATCAACTTGTTTTTCTTTGTTGTTTTTTTGGGGGGGCAGATTGATCACAACGTGTTGGCAATCCGTCTGCATTTGTAAATGAGAATGTAGTGCAGTTTTTTTTGCACACCTTCACCAGTCTGAGAATAACTGTAACCAGCTGAAGCTGGATCACGATTGTTTGGAGACAGGTTGCCTCCCATTATGAGATTTGTGCGATTGCCTTGTGAATAAAAATGGTTGTCCAGACTGTGACGCACTCTCGATCTATGGGTGAACACTTGGTTGCAGTAAGTAACTGCAGTTGGCCGCCGAATGTGGACAAAATTGCAAGTATCACAATCACAGTAGCAAGAGGTTGCTGTTTGTTTTTTAATGTATAAAAAAAGGGACACTTACTCAATACTTTGATTTTATTTTAGTTTTGTAAGTAAAAGCCAGCTTCAATGAGTTAATTAACTGTAATAACGTCAGCTGTGAAAGGGTTTAAATCTGACTTGAAGACTGAACACACGACCACATTTGATGAGTACTGAGTGCAGAAGTCTGGATAGTGACAAACTCCTGCAACAGGGGAAAAATGTAAATGACATATCTGAATTTTAAATGCTTTGAAGATAATTCAATGTTTTATATTTTTTTCTAAATTTGCAGTCAAAATGTTTGTAAATGCACCTGTTTGCTATCCCAGGTGTGTGAATAGGGGCAGACGATTATATCCAATCACAGAGTCTCCTCCCTGTGCTTGTTTAACTGTTGTTTAAAGGCTATTTCCTAATTTAGAATGTATTACTGCGTGCAATGTGAAATAATATTAAAAGTCATGGATCATTAGGGCTGGGGGACATGCCCAAAATTCATATCTCGATATTCTTTAGCTGGATGGTGATATAAGATATATATCTCGATATTTTCTTAAAGCCATAAAGTAAGAACAAAAAGAGAGTTCTTAGTCACACTGTGTCCCAGATGTCACACAGGCACTTTTATTAACATACAGCGCAGATGTACATGAAATTACTCAGAAATAAATTATCAGCATTTAATAATATTGTTCCATAAATGAAATAAAACAATGTTGTTTTTGTGCATAACAAAGAGCTCACAATTGTGCAGTCAAAATGTAAACTAACAGACGCTGAGCATAATAACAAAGACAGATTTCACAGCTGCTCTGTTCCCAACTTCTACTGCGTGACTGACAGCCTGGAGTTTGAAATCCGCTTCGTAACCATGTCTCTGAACAGGAGCCATTTATGGTCCTTATACACACACAATACGGTAATATTACGTTGAAGCACAGTACGTATTACTCCGCGAGGCTCCTCGGCAGCCGTAATGCTCCGACAATCCATTAAGCGGTGTGGCTTCGTAGCTTAGCAACGTCGTACTAAAACATTTTTGACAGATTCCTGAGCGCCGCGTCCCACATAAAATCGGTTCGCGGTCAGTAAGCACAACCAGAACTCATACATAAGGCGCACTGTCGATTTTTGAGAAAATGAAAGGATTTTAGGCCGTGCAGCCCCCGTGCGTGGGGCTGCATGGCATCAACGCATTAGCACGGTTAGCTCGTTGACACCGTCCAGCCCCACGCACGGAGCGATCCGCAGTAACTTCTTAACGGAGATTTGCAGCGTTAATGCCGTTATGGCGTTAACGTCATTTTAACGAGATTACCGCTACCAGCACTAATATAGTAATCTCCAAATGTTTTGTTTTTACCGATCAGCTCCTCTTTGATAGCTGCCGTGTTGCCTGCAGCTGAAGCGATGGGGGAGGGGTATGGCGTTATTTTCGTGCCACTATTCTGAGCGCATGTAAAAAAAAAAATTGAGCGCATGTAAAAAAAAAAAAATTGCAGGTGCAAGTGTTACATTTTGAGGAGAAATGTATTTTGAGCGAAAAAAAGCTAAATTTGAGTGAACAAAATTCATTGCTGCATGCAAAAAATGTAGTTCATTTTTTTTTTTTTTTTTTTTTTTTTTTTAACCTGTCCCGTTTGGTTCTTTTGCCATCAGAATTATTGTCTAAAGGCGAAGAAAGATGCCCAACGGATTTACTTTACCAAATGGACCAAAAAATGTATTTCAGTGTTTGCTATTATCCACACACACACACACACACACACACACACACACACACACACAATAGCAGCCCCTCTCGCTCAGTTTTTGCATTTGCGCTTGCTCGTGATGTGTTGCTCGCTCTCAACATTTCTGCCGAGAACGTTAGAGCACTTATGCAAATATGTGATGACTTGATAAATCGATCAGACATTTGAAGTTTACACAGCAACATTCTCGCATGAAGTGAGTTTTGGACGAAATGGATTCTGGGATATTGCATTTCGTCATTTCGAGCTGATTGGAGACCAAAACAGCCAATCAGATTTTTTTGCATCCAAGTCTGTGATTGGCTGGTTTTGTGGCACAAATATAACGGTGTACAGAAAGAGTTGAGCGCGCACGGGCAGAAATGTTGAGAGCAAGCAACACATTGTGAGCAAGCGCAAATACAAAAACTGAGCGAGAGCGGCTGCTATTGTGTGTGTGTGTGTGTGTGTGTGTGTGTGTGTGTGTGGATAATAGCAAACACTGAAATACATTTTTTGCACGCAGCAATGAATTTTGTTCACTCAAATTTAGCTTTTTTTTCGCTCAAAATAAATTTTTTCCTCAAAATGCGACATTTGCACCTGCAAATGTTTTTTACATGCGCTCAGAATAGTGGCACAAAAATAACGCCATAGAGGGGGAGGCAGAGCAACGTTGCGTAGAGAGAAAAGTGGACGAAAGAGAGGCAAACTTGCAGCTCCACAAGTATAATTATAATGTAACATAGACTATATCGATATAAACGATATTGTCACATCTCGTTTATATCTTGTATAAAAATATATCGATATATTTAAAACTCGATGTATCGCCCAGTCCTAGTGATCATTGTAATTGGCACAGTGAAGAAAATGGTTATTTTGGTGTGTCTCTGTTATTTCATTTCAAACCACAGCACAGATTTATATTTACAGCCAAAGTGTGTAGATGCATTAGCTTCATTTAGATGTGCTCAATAATCAAACGTACTTTCCCCTCGCCTGCCTCAGCTTACAGTAATGGATGGTACAAAGCAGACTTGGAATAAAATATGGCAGCTTTAAAAGCTTCAAACTGGATCAAGCATAAGTGTGATTACAACACTTTTCTACATCGCACTTGTGATGCACAAAAGCAGCTATTTAGGCTTAATGGAGCACACTAAAGAAAGCTCTCAGCTGAAGCGCTACAAGACGAAGATGCTGTGTGTGTGGGCTGGCTCATGTGTGTATATTCTGAGAGCTTGCTTCAAGTGAAAGGTGAACATGTGTGTAAAATGTTGGATTGGGCATCTACCGCCAAGAAATGCGCAGCTTCAAATCAAATAATCAGATGAAATTGGATTGTTATCACATTCATGTTAATCTTAACCATTGCATGGAGTTCCCTGTGTCTCATGTTCAGGGTTTAAGGTGATTATGTTATGATATCCTGCTAAAGATTGAGCCGAGTGCTGTGAGGGTGTTTATGTGTAAGGTCAGCGGGAGCCTGCAGATGAATGTGGCCCATGTGCAGCCAGAGCAGGAATGATTCACTGACCTTACAGCCCTCAGAAACCTTCTGCCTCTGTCCAGGGTGCTGGAATACACACCATAATTTCTTCCTCCTCCTCTTCCTCCTACACAGAACCAACTCAGACTCTGCTCTTCATACAAGTGCTATGAACCCAAACCCTCAGGACCCATTTGGCATGAACCAGCAGATGGGTAGAGGACCCCCACAGCGCAATGGTGAGAGTATCATACGCACACTCATTCAGAGAGGATTTTCTATGCGTCCCTTTTGACAGTGTTTAGTGTTGTAAGTTAGAGTTTGACTTAAGAAGACCTGCAATTCAGTTCCATCATTTAGACATGCCTTTAAGTTGCAAAATTAAAAAGACATTTGGAGTTTAAAGTAGGCTTATTCCTGTAAATATTACCTATGTTCACAGCGGTTTCAGTTACTCACTTTGCTCTTATTGGCCATCAAAGAACCTGACATCATCAGGCCTCAGTTTGCCTGAAGAGAGACGCAAACAAACCAGAAAATGTCTCCTCTTCACTCCGTGGGTTCTGTGCATCACCGTGAGTTTGTAACCTCTGTGCAGAGTGAGTCACCCGATTCACTTTAAGCTACATGCAAACAAGATGGTGTTGCATTTGGTTGCACGGGTGTGATATGGAAGTACAGTGCTTAACGAATTTATGAGACCGTCTGTGGTAAAAATAAGAAAACACACTTTTGGAAAATGTGTTTAAAACAAAATAATTTACTTAACTCAATACACGTGTTTAACAACATTATATTCTTGTATTAAAAATATCATTTTGATTAAACAACTTGCACATGCAGATGGATTAACCATTACACAAACATAAAAATGGTTTTGTTAATTAGCAGTACTGTTAAATTCGGGTACCTGTGGTGTAAACCTTACACTGGGTGCTGGACTAATACATTTGTTAAACTCTCTGTTTGAACATCTTTAAACTTCCCGGCTTTGTGTCTTAAAACACCTATTCAGGCTCATTTGAAGCCACGGTCTGCCCCACCAGCTAATTTTAGTTCAAGCAGAATTTGTGAATTAACTTCTAACACAGCGCTGCTAAGAAGGCCAGATGAGCATAATCCCACAACAGCTGAAAAGTGCCACAGGAAGTGGAAGGTTTTGCAGGTGATCTACAAGCAAATCACCAATTTATGAGCAAAGACGTGACCGAGTCATTTCAGTAATGATCAACACGAGCTACCACGAGCTGTGCATAACGGGGACGAAAGCAAATGACCAGGGAGAGGGGGCAGAAGGAGAGTCGCTGTGTTTTGGGGTAAAATCTTCTGTCAGCCACTGAGAAATGCTGTTCTCCAAATCCTGACAGCTGAGATGGAGTGCAGGATTCATCCAGAGTGAGGCTGCTTTATATTCCCAACCAGAGGGCGGGATGTAAACCTGGAATCTGTCTTTAACAGCTGACCTGTCGGACGTGTAGAAAACACAGAGCATTAGTCAGATTCTGACCGACTGTGTTTAAATGACTTCAGGAGAAGTACACACTGTTGACTAAACACACAGACGGAGGCTTTGGTGTGGTCTGCAGACTTAACTCTGTGCAGAAATATGGTTCAAACATGCAGCACTGAAAACCACTCTAAAAGGCAGCTTTGCCTGCCTGTATGCGTCCCCTCTCTCTGACCTTTCAAATCAGCTCGGATGCATTAAAACGGCAGTGTTGAGGAGCAGAAATATGCAGGGCTTGGTTCAGAGTGAGCACTCGTTAAAGACTGAAGGAATGGATCCTACAGCCTTGTGCTTGTTCTAACAATGATTGCTGCAGTGACGGAAACGGGGCTAAATGGTGCCACAAACAGCAGCAGTGATCTCGTCCTCCTGCAAGTCTGAGCAAGTCAGAAAGTCCAAGCTGAATTAATCAGCAGGTTCCATTGCTAACTTGTTTGGTGCCAACAGAGGTTTTTATTCTGCCCTGAGCCACTTAATCAGGTCCTAAATCTAACAGGAACCATCAGATGAAAGAATCAGAGGGAATAACAGTGTGAAACACCCCACCAACAGGCCAGGAAACAGTCCAGCGAGACTAATTACAACCCACTCGTGTATTTAGCCTCAAAAACTTAGCCAGTGTGTTACACTTGAGAGTAGAAAGCTGGATCACTGCAATACAGAGCTGATGTGTTTTAGTCATATAGAGTAAGCAGGCCGCTCCTATACTGGGCTCATTTCATTGTAATCATGCTAGTTTATGATGTTTGTGTTTCTGTTCCCCTGGTCATTTATTAACAGAGAACACAGTCCAGCCAGCCAGCTGCATTTCAGGCCAGTAAGCCACCCTAGGCTCAGTTACACAACTCACCATCAGCCCTTTGTTGGTTTAAAACGGTCTGTTTATACGTCTGTAGCTGAGCCAAAGAGAGAGATTCGACTCAAAGAGCTGATCGTCCTCCTCTCTGCACTCGTTATTCCTTCACTTTGTGCTTCTTTGTTATCTCAGTGCTGATGAAGTGTGGAACAGAAGTGCTCCTGCAGTAGGTTCCTGCTCCTCCTGTTTAGACAACACATTCAAACAGGATATTGCCTCAAGATCTAACCCAAGAAAGAGCTTCATTTATGCACACAGGGTTGCTTTTGCCTCTATGTTAATTACGGCACACGTGCACTGATGGGAGCGGCTACCCGTGGATTCTAGATGGATGTAGCCACTGTGACCCATTAGTTTTTGTGTTTATAGCATATTACCCATTGATCAGTGGGTGGAGTACTGAGTTACCAACTGTTGTTAGCAAACTGCATCCATGAAGTGGACACACAGCACACTGAGTAAAATGTTGCAGCCTTATGCACCAAACCTGAAGCACAGACTTCTTGGATGGTCTGTGCTGCATCTAAGCTGTAACATTTGCCAGCTCGTCTGTTAACATGCTCCAAAAGGCACAAACAGCACCCACCTTCAAGAGGTCCAGTTCAGTGACTCCAGTTAATGGAGGTGAGGCCCAGCTTGCAGCTATAGGACTACAGCTGTCAGCACACCTGACAGAGCAGTCGCACCCTGAACTCTAAGGTTTAACAAAATCCAAGCAGGTGTGCTATGAAGGGAGAAATTACCTAAGAAGACCATAATAACTAAAAAAAAAAAAAAAGTGGTATTTTAAAATGAAACCTTAACATTAAAGCCTCATTTGGCCATTAGAGGAGCTGCAGCTTGAGATTCCATTAGTCAGAATCCGTAAGGTTTCTTTAGTCTCCCATCATTGGAATTATTAAGATGCTCAAACCATTGAAGTAATTATGTCTATAAACGAATGTGTAATTAGGATAATGTCGTGTCCGTTGTCAATAGTTTAAGTAGTTAAACTTTATTCGGTGCATTTATGCCAAACTGATAAATCATTAACTGTATATGCAAAGAGTTCATTCTGTTTCTCCAACATGAACTAAGAAGCCTGTGGGGGAGTATGCACAGTGCAGTCTGCGCTCACAGCCTGTTGTAAATGCAAAATACATGCTGCACATGACCCCACAGGCTCTGTGTCATTTCCTCTGAAAGAGGCCTTGAGATGGAGCAGCCTGGTGTCATGGCCTCGTGCACGAGCGCGCAGAGCTGTGAGGCTCCAGGGCCTCGTTGACACCTCTCAAGGCTTCGGCGGGCTTTGAGTGGTGTTAAGCCCTGGCTGATTAAAGAAGCATCTAACTAGACATTACAGCTATGAGTCACACTGGAGGAATAGGTGGAAACACTTTGGACAGATCAGTTCAGCTGCAGTCTCTAATCGTGAGATTTTGTTTCTGTTGTTGTCAGTAGAAAAGGAGCAGTCTGTGCAGCTGATGGGGCTCTGATTGCTGCTCTGCTGTGGCAGTAGACAGTAGTATTTTTTCTTAATCCTGAGCATTTACAACACCCATACTGAGAGCATTGCACGGCCTGATCCTAGCCAGGGAGACCAGCCAACCATTTTCCATGCCAGTTGTCCTGTTTCCGTCCTAGTTGCAGCATTGAGCTACAGGGACTCGACAACCTTTAAAGGGGAAATGTAACGATGCCAGACGGTTGTCTTGTCTCATTGCCCCATCTGAATGCTGTCTGTTATGTCTCGATTTGAATGGGCCTCAGAGAGAATGAGAGCATGGAAGGAGGCGGGCTGCATTTGTGGAGATCCTGAAAAGTCTTTGAAAACATCTGAAATGTCCTCAAAGCAAATTGCAATTATACTTTAAAGGTTTTATTGGATTTATGCTTCACACCACATACACTGATATACTCTAGATCCAATGAAACCAAAACACTTCTGACAGGTTGATTCTGGACGTTTTCAGTGGGAGAAACGTTTCGTCATCATCAGGTGACGTCTTCAGTCTCAGCTGACTGCAGGTTTCCCCAACATTATAAACAGCACATTTGCACAATGACTGAAACCAGCCCACTGAGTGAACAATGGAGGTCAGTTCCTTGATCATTAATATGCAGATTGCCACAAACACTGGTCAACAACCACAGATCAATGGCCATGAGTACCATTCACAGAGAGCTGGGCTGCAATCACAGCATTATAAGACGATGAAAGATGAGTGACAAACACTTCTCCCACTCCCACTATGTCCAGATGAACAGAATCAACCTTTAAGGATTTACTTACCTGGATGATTGAGCATGCATCAAAACACTTCTAACCTGTGGTCACAGGTTTGTGGAGCCTTTGTGTTCTGTGGATTTCAGATGCTGCCTCCATGTATTAGGCCAGTGCATCCCATTGGAACCTGGTGCAGTTTGGAGGCAAAATCAGTGCCTTGGGCTCTTGATTGTGATGCTTGAGCTCTTCCTGAGCAGTTGCTCTGGTGTAGTCAGGGGCATAAGCCTGCCGGGGCGAGCCGGCTTCAATTTGGGAAGTGTCTGTGCCAAAGTAGCGTTGACATAAATTCCAGATTTTCAGGTACAGACATTTTAGTCTCTTCCTGCCCTTAAACTTCTATAAAAGCAGTCGTTAAAAAAAATGACCTAAACTCAAGTTTAATCAATGATGAGCTCTGAAGGAGAAAATGAGAGAAACAAAAACTATTTTCCTAATAAGCAACAGAAGTGTTTCACAGGAAGTGGTGTTGCCCACACAAGGACTTGGGCAGAGAATAGAGAAAAGCTGGGTGGAAGAGACGCAGGCATGTGGATCTGCTGGAGGAGGAGAAAGCATCTTTGAGGCATGAGAAAACAGCAGTCCTCTCACAACTTTTCTTCGCCCTCTCTGATTAATAACACGATGCCAGATGCCCAGCTGTTGTTGTTGAAACTGCACAGTAATTGCAGAATGCCAGAGGGCCTGTTACTGTCAGAGAGGCGAATGAGTGCATCAGGCGTGCTGGGATTATTCAAACAGCTGGTTAATATAGAATATCCTCTAACGTTCCTCCGCCTTTGTTTTCTGTGTCTTTCTGCGTTTCTTCGTCGATCACGCCACTCGCACTCTGCTTCCTGTTTGTTTGCTTCTGATGGAGGCTGGCGTGCAGCGAGTGTAAATGAGGCCGAGGTGGACGGCTCAGGAGACGGTGAGTTGCACCTTCCTTCAGTGATTATACTTGACATTAGGAAACATGTCTGAATGAACGTGCGCCTTTCTCTCTGCAGTCTTCTCCTTCCCCACCATCCCTAACGAGGAGAACCTCATGGGTGTCAGTAAGCCTCTACCCAAGCAGCTGTGGCAGGCCAAGAAGGTGAGAAGTTTGCTCTCTTTTTACATCACTGACCACAGGCTGGCTTCATCTCTGCACGTGTGGTTGCATTCTTTCTATGCTGATAATAAAAAACTTGAAAATGAGACCAACAGCATTTGTCTGTGGCAGTGTAGGTGATCGTGACACCGTGGATTCCTGCCATGGCTCGGGAGAGACTGCAGGTCAAACCAGTCCTTCCTGTCTGATCGTTAGCAGCCAGAAATGTCGAGAGGCAAATATATGGAATCGGGAATGTTGAAATTCTCAAAGGACAAACAAGGAACAAGAAATGATTTAAATACACAGAGAGTATGGTGGTCTTTCTAGGCCCTCGAGACACCAGCAGCACATTTGCACATAACGCAGTTGCATGCGTGGCATTTACTTTTGTACACTGTGTGTTTTAAACCTGGAGCTTCAGTCAGAACACTGGCTGTCTGATCACAGCATTCTGAAATGTTATGACCACCCATTGCTCAGTGATTAATGTCCCCATTCTTTTTGCTCAATTCTCGGAATTCAGGGGGATTTCTGCTCATTACCAGATGAATCCGCTGTGCTGATGCAAAGAGCCACTCTCAGCGCAGATGCTCACCATCTTAGGCTTCCGTGCACTGAGCGGTCATTATTTTACTAATAATATGTGCACGAACAGTAAGCGGTAGTAGAAAAGTGAAATAATGGTGAGCTTTTTCTGCTGCCTGGCGGTAGTGTTCATGTTTTTAACTTGTGCACATGGATGCATGTTTAAGTGGTCATCGTTTCCAAGGTGCAGTTTCTAAACAAAGTTCTTCATCGCTGCTCGTGAAGTGCAGCCTATAAATGGTTTGACGCTCCCTTTGGTTGTGCACAGTCCACAGAGTGGCTGGGAGGTAAAGAAGCCACAGTTTAGCACATCTTGACACACCTGCAGAACTTTTTCTCCTCTTCCTCTCTCTCATGGCAGTTCTGTTTCAACCTCTAATTGAAGTTGTAAATGCTGTGAACATGCTCTGACATGAACGGGAGGCTCCAACATCTCCATGTTGTGTTAACATTTTAAATGTTGCCTAATTGCTGATCTTTCATGCTCAGTCAAACGCACCACGTGCCCTAGCCCTGCCGACGGTCACTGGTTGCTGTTGCGTTGCCTTTTTTTTTTAGCACACTAGGTTGTCTTTGATGCAACCTTGAAATAATTTTAGCATAAAATCAAAATGCAGAATTGTTGTTTCAAGAAGTGAAATGCATGTTCAGGGTTTTCGTTGCTTTATGTCTCAGTTATGTTTTGCGTATGTCATAGTTTTCCTGTTTCTGTTTCAGGTCCAGTCTCTGGCCTCAAGGCCTAAATCCTGTGAAGTGCCTGGAATCAAGTGAGTCTGAGCAGGGTCACTGTGTGTGCGTTTTCTGCTGTTTCCCTGTGGTTATAACTGACCTGCCCGTGTCATATCATCGCCCCGGTCCATCATTTAAAATAAGCTGCAGGTGTTTTCCATGGGCAGTAACAACTGCAGCTGATCTAAAGAAACAAAGGAATGCGAGAAATGAAATGCCACACATTCCCAGTGCTTCAAACAGGACGTCCTTTACACCTTTAACCTTTAGAAATAAGAGGAAGAGTGTTGTTACGACAATCACATGCCATTGGTATTGTTTAACCGTGTTTTGCTGACACTATTTTCCTTCCACCACGAACCACCTCCGGTGTCATGAATGGACATCTCCATTTTTGCCAGAAATGTATTAGCAGCAGCCTCGTGGTACCATGCGAGACAGATCAGACCTATAGCTTCTATTTTCATGATACAGAATGCAGTAACAGCTTCTGCAGAGCCTTCATAGACTTGCCCCAGTTGAACATGGAAATAAGAAAGGCAGAACACTGAGTACCAGGTGCCGAGCTGCTCTGTTTATGGAGGCGAGCATTTGCTTTATAGTCTGGGGACAGACGAGGCACAGTTGCTGCCCATATGCTATTATTTGGAAATAATTGAAGAAGCAGAGAGTGGGTGGGGAACAGAAGAGATGGGAACATGTAGTGAGTCAAGCTGGAATGGCAGTGCTTCTCAATTAGTCGCGTTGGTTTTGGTTTGTGGTCAGTGGCGTGGCGTTGAATCGGTGTTCTGTCTGCCTTTCCTGCAGCATATTCCCATCTCCAGAGCAGAACCCCGGGCTGTCCCACTACCAGGGCTCGTTGAGTACCGGGGGCTCCCTGCCCGACCTCAGCAACCTGCAGTTTCCCTCCCCGCTCTCCACGCCGCTGGACCCTGACGACAACAGCGGGTACCCCAACATCAGCGGGGGCAGCAGCACTGGAAACCTGCCAGCTGCAATGATGCACCTGGGCATCAGCAACACACAAGGTAGGTGTGTGTGTGTGTGTGTGTGTGTGTAAGGTGTGTGTGTGTGTGTGTGTGTGTGTGTGTGAGACATTGAGTCTGTACTCAGTTTGAATTTTATTCCTGTTGATAATTGTTGCTGATAAAATCCAGCTCAAAGATAGAGTTCGTGTTGAATAAGGATTGTATGTTTTTAGCAAAGAACCAGAGCTTAGCTGGACGTCAGTGGTGACGTTTACTTTTGTTGTCTTCTTTAAAGCAAATTATCTGTCATTAACAGAATCACTATATACAAATCAAATATCACAATAAATTGCTTTATTTCTATTAGGCCTAAAGAATTTTTAGACATAAATCTTAAAACTCACATATTTTACCTGGTGACTACACTCAACGTGCACCAGTTGTGGAGTGGGTCACTGTGGAGCAGACATGCCACTCTTACATCATAGCCATAGTGCTGAATCAACAGTCCACATGTGATAAAGACTCATTTTAACCACGTGGAAATGAGTAAATTACAAACAAATACTTGTTTACACACAAACACAGGACACACACACATCAGTGGAAGCCTCACAGATACCTGGGTGCCTGCCTGCCCTTCTGTTGCACTTCGAGTTTGCCTGATAGCCGAACTCAAAGTGCCCCCCCCCCAATCATCACATGACATCACCAATGTCTGGCCCAGACAACTCAAACATGTCTGGCTGTTTCAATAATATTGAGCTGCGACCGATCCAAGACCAAAGATTTGAGTCTGACTTAATTATTCATAAAACACATCATAGCAGTGATTCTGTGGGAGCTCAGTTTAACACAGCACTGCTGCAGGCGCTTGTCCTTGCAACATTTAATTGTGGCATACTTGGAGTGAGTAACAGGTGCTTTTGATGGATTTTTCTTTGACTTTTAGGACTTTACGCTGAAACAGTCTGGATAGGTGAATAACAGTGCTGATGGGAAAATACATGAATTTGGGGCTCGAACGGTCCCTTTAATTTAGGAAGCCCAGCTCCAGCGCTTTGAGCGCGCTCCAGCTCGATGGCTCTGCCAGCCATACGTTGTTAGTAACTCATTAAAGGCTCTCTCTGTCTCAGAGCTCCCACTGTGAACTCTGCTGCCTGGTCACGCCCACTGCTGCTCTCGCCCATAAATGTCTGTGTATGTTGTGTGTGTGCACGCGCACGTGTGGGTTTGGGCTCCCACGTCGGATACAGTTCAGCTTGGCAGAACACCAAAGTGACAGAGAAACTTTGACCCTCTTTCTGTTCGCTACAATCAGCCCTTTTCTTTCCCCTCAGTTTCCCTCTGTCCTCTCATTTTCCTTTCCTCTGCCCGCCATCTTTCTCTCCCACACAATAAAGTCTAGTGTTGCGAGTCAGGGCCTGGAGAGTATTCTGGAAAAAAGTGCACACACATCAGCAGTACCACATACTCTCCTCGTTTACACCGTGCTGGGTTTGAAGCTCGTGTGAATGAGTCCCTGTGTTGCTGTGTTTTCTCTCCCTGCAGGTCTCTCCTCCTCTTTGAGTAATCCGTCAATCCAGGCTTCCCTCAACAACTGTCAGCTGCAGTCTTCGCTCAGCAATCCCTCCATCAACTCGTCCCTGCGCCTGTCCAGCAACTCCCCCCGGCGAAGGCCAGCTCCCATCAGCCCCCTCACCCTGTCTCCTGGGGCCGAGCAGCGCAGGGGTCTGGCCAAGCAGCTGTCTCCGACCATGTCGCCCTCGCTGTCCCCCATCACACAGGTACACTCACCTCACACACAGGTTTCCCCTGACGAGAGGGAAGCCACCAGAAAAATGTTTAAACTGAACCGACATTCCCAGAGTTATTTCACTGTGTGAACGACTGCTGTCACAAAGAAGGATCCAAACTTCAACGTACAGCAAAGCATTCCCTCCAGGTTACTCATTTACATCGCAGCAAACACGCTGGTGTCATTGTTCTTCTCCTTGTTAAGAGTAATGAAGTAATGACACTACAGTCTGACTGAATGAGCTTCAGGTCTTTATTGGACTTTAGTGACTCCTGCTGGGTTTCTCTGTTCTGGATAGGGAGTCGCTTTGGATACCAGCAATATGCCAAGGGAGCCTCCTCCACCCTATCCGCTCTACCAACAACCCCAGCATGTAGTGGACCAGGGCCGCCAACGCCAGCAGCAGCAGCAGCCCGTCTCTCCACTTCAGAGCATTCCACTAGACTTCAACACGAGCCAAGTGAGTGAAGAGCATCTTTGTCTGTGTGCACACACACACAGACACGGGGACACACACACACACGGGGACACACACACACACACACAGACACACACACGGACACACAGACACAGGGACACACACAGACACAGGGACACACACACACACACACAGACACACACACGGACACACAGACACAGGGACACACACAGACACAGGGACACACACACACACACACACGGACACACAGACACAGGGACACACACACAGACACAGGGACACACGGACACACACAGGGACACACAGACACAGGGACACACACACAGACACAGGGACACACGGACACACACAGGGACACACGGACACACACAGGGACACACACAGACACAGGGACACACGGACACACACAGGGACACACACAGACACACAGACACAGGGACACACACACAGACACAGGGACACACAGACACACAGACACAGGGACACAGACACAGACACACGGACACACAGACACAGGGACACACACACAGACACAGGGACACACGGACACACAGACACGGGGACACACAGACACGGGGACACACACAGACACAGGGACACACACAGACACACGGACACACAGACACGGGGACACACACAGACACACGGACACACAGACACAGGGACACACACAGACACACAGACACAGGGACACACACACAGACACAGGGACACACACAGACACACGGACACACAGACACAGGGACACACACAGACACACAGACACAGGGACACACAGACACACAGACACAGGGACACACACACAGACACAGGGACACAGGGACACACACACAGACACAGGGACACACAGACACACAGACACAGGGACACACACACAGACACAGGGACACACGGACACACAGACACGGGGACACACAGACACGGGGACACACACAGACACAGGGACACACACAGACACACGGACACACAGACACGGGGACACACACAGACACACGGACACACAGACACAGGGACACACAGACACAGGGACACACAGACACGGGGACACACACAGACACAGGGACACACACAGACACACGGACACACAGACACACGGACACACAGACACACGGACACACAGACACGGGGACACACACAGACACAGGGACACACAGACACGGGGACACACACAGACACAGGGACACACACAGACACAGGGACACACACAGTCATGTCACAAAACAACAGTGTTTGCAGCGTATTATTGATTTTCATACATTTTTGAGCAGAAATTGCTTTTGAACAGCTTCAGCGTTTGAGTTGTAACAGACGCGGCTGAGCCTTTATATTTATTGTGGAGTCTGAACATCAAACAAGCCAGTGCAACACTGAGGCTGTAGTTGGATTTGTCAGTCAACACTTAATATGCAATCATTTTTTATGCAGATGTGTTCAGAAGCAGAAACACAAGTTTCATTTAGTTTCATTCTGTTTGAGCTTTTTGTCCTTTCCTGTGGTTACGGTTAAAGTGACTAAAGCACCATTATATATAATAATAATAAAGTCTGATATGTTGTAGCAGCACATGTCATCATGAATGAAATGAACTGATTTCCTTCTCATTGTAATGTTTTCTCCCTAATAGCCCAACAATTTGGCAGCTCTCTTCAGCGACCCCTTCATGGAGCCGCAGTTCTCTAATCGCCAGAACAAGATGGTCCCCTATCAGGTGACGACTGTTAAACCTGTAGATGTGCTATGAGAACCTCGAGTGTTTGGTTATTGGCACACAGATTCCAGTGTCTGTAATTGTTAAAAGATTGAAATATCTTCTGGGAACATTTTTCCTAAACAAAATCCTGCAGACTGCACGTGTGAAATCTCAAACAAAGATCAAACCAAATGTAAAGTGAGTGCAGTGTTGACAGGACAGATCAGGAGGATGTGACGTTTTTCTCGTTGTACATGAAACAGTCTGCCAGGGTGAACGTGACCCATCTCAGCTCCTTGATTCTTTCTGTTTTTCTCTCCACCATCTGCCGGCTAGTTGGATCAGTTCGGTCTGTTGGAAAACACAATGAGCTCCACAGCAGGGGGGTCCTGCTTCGATCCGTCGTCCGCCTCCCTCTATTACTCGCAGGCTGCTCAGTCAGGGATGGGTGGCAGCCATGGCAGCCTGCAGGACCAGATGCACATGAGGTCCAATATGTTGTACTCAAACTGCAGCGGAGGACTGCCCAACATCATACTGACTGGTGAGTCTGACGGGGAGAGAGCCGCTGTCATGTCTGGATTAAAAAAATAAACACACGCGGGTACGTAAAACAAACCGAACAGTCCGTGTTTTCCTGACACGCTGGACTGTTTGGATGTCCTGGTGCAGGAATCTGAACCAAAATTTTAAAAAACGTTTTTATCACTTGAAGTGATGACCGAGCCAGTTACACAGCCCTGTTTTTGTCACCCTTACTGTTTGCTATGACCAATATGTCACATTGTTATTAGTCTTACTTTTGTGGTTGTTGCTGTTAGTTTGAGTTAACAGCAGTCAGTGAGTTTGGCACAGGGAGTCCTCACCAGGCTGCCTGCTCTCCTTTTCGATTGGATGCTGTGCCACATTTTGGTGCTACTGTTTTCAAACAAAGTCAACATTTGGCTCATTCACGTTAGCAGAGCTGAGAGCTCTTCTGTTGGTCACAAGTTATTTTACTGCACCTCCCATTTTCCATCTGTCTTTACTGCTTTCGGTGGATCACGGAGCCCCTCCCATCTGTTAACCTGTCTCTTGTTATATGGCTTGCTAACATGAGCCACTGGCCTGTGCAGTTATGGGTGTTAGAAATCACCTGTTTGACAGGATGTTGTGTGTCATGATGTTTGCCGTGTTGCAGAGAGCTAATACAGCGCAGCTTCAGAAAGCTGCAGTGATTGTGCTGAACTGCAGTGACATTAGTAAATGTCACACAGCTGCGACCTTGAATTTTCAGTGTTCATTGAAAGCAAAGAATAGGAGAGCGTTATGCTGACGTTTCTCACTGAAGGGAGATGAACTCACTTTCATGTATGTGACTTTTACCTGTGCTGCTCTTGTGCTTGTTTTATTTCTTTTTGTCTAAGAAGCAAAGAGATGATTGGGCGTTATCTGCTTCTCTCTCTCAGACGACTCCAACCCCAGTCTGTCCAAGGACATCAGCAGTGCGCTCTCCACGGTGCCCGAATGTTTTGACTCAGAGGTAGGCTTCCCGTTGGAGGATGAGCTGCGCATCGAGCCCCTCAGCCTGGACGGACTGAGCATGCTCAGTGATCCTGACATGGTGCTGCCGGACCCATCTGTGGAGGATACTTTCCGCAGTGACAGACTCTGAATGTGAAGAGCACCACATGTCTAAAGAAAACACACACTCACACTCTCACTCTCTCACACACACACACACACACACAAACACAGATTTGCAGTGTATAGTGTACAAATCTGAATCTGCATGCAAACAATCCATGTAGGGCCACTGTGCATGCATCCACTGCCACTAAGAAATGTGAAAGACGCCCACATGGTCATGCCCACTTTTGAAGAAGGAGACTTGTGAACAAACACTGTTTACGCCTGCTCTGAGCAAAGTTCCCCTCATGCACGCTTGAGCCTCCCCCGCCCCAACACACACACAGACACACACACATAGCCCCTCCCGGCCCGTCTCCACACTCAAAACCTCGAGGAAGTCCGACAGGAGCTCGAGTGCTCCCGCTCCTTTCACTCATCACCAGCTCACAACGCCCTACACCCACCCCGCTCCGAGCCATGGCAACGTCATCACCATGGTTACGCACCATAGCGACTCCGCCGCTGCTCCAAAAGGTGACGCGAACGCCAGCACGCGATTTACGTTTCTTCAAACGTACGAGTGGAGCTGCGATGAAGTCCGTTCAAACACCTGCACGACTTTGTTCTGCAGGAAAGTCAGATCCAGCTGTGCCCTGGCTGCAGAAGAAGTGAAGCTCACCGGGCTTTGAGCTTTGCAAATGTGTTTTGCATTTGGCGTCAGATGATTTTTGAGATGTTTGCCACAGATTTGTGAATACACGCTTACACACTCGTATACAAGCCTCAGCGTCAGTGTGACTAGAATGTATTTACCCACTCGACAAAAAGGGCAAACTGTTTACAAAGAGGACATTTTGATATTACTACTAAAGAGTTTAGATTTGTGAATTTTCTTACGGAGAAGTCTGATTCTGAGACGTTTTGTTTATTTGCATTTTTGATGGATCTCCACTTTCCTGCGTCACACGTGAGTGGGCTGTGACACTGGGACGAATCTGCTTCAAAGGAACCACACATTTGGAAAGTCATGTGTACGTTCACTGCGTGTGATTTTATTTTACATTTTGTACCGACTTCTAATGACGCTTAAAAAAAAAAAGACAAGAAAAAAGGGGGCGGGGCATGCGCTGTGCTACTTGGGTTAATTATGTGTTTGTCTTCTGTAGCAGTACATAGCTCCCCTCCCTCCACCAGCACTCTGTGGCTGAAGCTGCTGAGTTGTTCAGGGGGCGCTCGATCACGTGGACTCCGGACTTCGTGTAACGTTGCACTTAACCTCTTTTGCACTAATTGATTCTCATTGTGTAGTTTCTTTGTTTAAACCTACAAACCCAAAGAAACAGAATGAAGCCATCACTGAAGACTTTCTATGACTAAGTCTGTGTGTTCAGCACACATGCAGTTGTTGCAAAAGAGCAGCACGAGTTTAATTTTGATGCGAGATGAGTTTTTGTTTTCTGAGTGAAAAGTTTTTTGCTCATATTTGCAGACGATTATGTAATGAATAAAAGTCATTCGGCTCCCTCTAGTGTTTGTTTTAGTCCAAACAAAGGCTGTTGTTTGCTGCCTGCTCTTTTACCTATGCAACTTTTCAAAGAGTTTCAGAAACCTGTAGAACAGGTGCAACTTGTACTTTATGCAGTGTAACAAGGCTCGCCGGTTGACTCGATGGGCGGGCTCGAGTTTCCTACAAATTGCGATATTACATCTGTCCGGCGTCCACGGTGCGTGCCGACTCTCGTGAGAGTTTGCAGTGATTGATGCAAAGGAACCTGGAGGTGTCCTGCACTGTGTGGACTGTGGCTTCTGTCTGTGTGTCAGAGAGATTCAGTGTCATTATATTTGTCAAAATGAAAATGAAGGGGGGTGCTGGGGTTACACTGAGGTTGTTTTCTAAAGAGTTTATATTCAGTTACTTGCTCTCTCTTGTTAACTCTGTAAAGACGGTGAGTGAAGGAACCACACAGCAGTTTCTCCTCTCTTCGCTCTGATCCTCCCCCCGTCCCAGCCTGTTTCCTGCTGCCTTACTTCCTTCCTTTCTTGCATCTCATATTCCAGCAGGAGCCCGCGTCAGCTGATTTTAGCTTTAGCTCTGTTTGGTACTGACTGCCTGTGGTTCTTTTCCATCACTTAGTCTCACTATTTAATTTGTTTCTTTTTGGTGTCTTACTTTTTTCTGTTTTTCTTTTTTTTTTTTTTAGTTGCGTATGAAAATGTACAGTTCTGTTATTTAAAGAATGTTTTTGTCCACTAGTGTTACTACTATGTTTTTTTTTTTTTTGTAATGTCATTTGAGTTTTTGTTTTTCCCTAAGATATAAAATTTTATTGGTTTGTATCATATGTCATAGTGCTTATCTTTCTGATTTAATATAAACAATAAAACTCTATACTGTGCATTAAGTTTAAATGTTGTCCTGGCGTTTCTGCTCCTGCCACCAGATGGCAGCAGTGTGGTGTACTTCACACTTACAGTCCCGCAAACCACACATGCTCGCTAGAAACCAACATAACTGTACTCTGTAAAGCGTTTAAGTCCCTTAAAGAGACGTCTGATTTTATTGGTTCCCTTTGTTTGTACCGAGGTGCTCCGTAAGGCTGCACAAACTAACACACCATCACTGCAGGAAGCCTCTTTAAGCCACAGCTAATTCAGCTGATTAGCTCAACACGTGCAGTTTCCTTTCCCCTCATGTTTTCTGTAAGTGGTCTGCAAACAACATTTGTTAGTGTCTGTCAGGATTCAAATGCAGATTATTTATTTACAAGTTTCCTCTATGCATTAATGTACACATCCCCACACACCATGATGTCAGAGGTCAGTGGAAAACCGTTTCACACTGATGGGAAGGGTTACTTGGTAGCTCTGAGTGCACAACATGTCAACCCTTAGAGCAGATGTGCTACGTTAGGAAACGACTGCACTGTTTCTATCAGAACAGGTAGCTGAGGCTGCAATTTGCATGGGATCGCCAAACACTGGAAGATAAAAGGTTGGAAAAATGGTCATCCACCTGATGTGTCTCAATTTGTGCTGCAACATCTGGATGATGAGGTCAGAATTTGGTGTAAACAAATGAAAGCATGACTCCATCTTGCCTGGTATCACTTGATCAGGTGCTGTAACAGTGTGGAGGACGTTGTCTTTACACACTTTGGGCTCCTTTTTACCAATTAAATCAATTAAACACCACAGCCTACATAAATACTATTGTCTCCTTTCATAGCCATCCCTTCTGATAGCTGCTTCCTGCAGGATATTGTGCCATGCCACAAAAATCTAAATGTATCAAACTAGTTTATTGAACTAGTTTCTTGTCCTTTTAGTTACATTTTAATCCAGTCGAATACATATCGTGGATGTGCAAAAATCTGCAGCAACTGTGTGATGCTGTCGTGTCAGTGGTGATCCAAATCTCTGATGAATGTTTCCAGCAACTTGCTGAAACTATGCCACAAAGACTTGAAGCAGTTCTGAATGCAAAAGGGGATCCAACCTAGTACTAGCGAGGTGTAACTAATGATGTGGATGCTGGTATCAAATAAAACATGGCCAAAGTTGCATTTAAGGAGATCTGTCATCTATGGTTCTGAGGGATTTTTTTCTTTTAACTCCACATGACATCAAGGATATCCTCACATTGAAAACTCAGTGCAGGCTCAGTTGTCTTTATGTTGTGAAGGTCGGCCACTCGAAAGAGCTCTAGATAAAAGGAAGGAGGACTGCTTGTTTAAATGATGGTGAATTGAGCGACTGCACAAAGGCCTGGTATAAGATTTTTAAAAAGGAGGATTTTGAACCCTGAATCATGCAAAGAATAAAAACATGAAGCTGTGAATGAGCACAATAGCGTAACGTTACTCTCGAGTGTCTGATGACTACAGTACTCGACCGAGTGCCGGCAGATAGACCTGTTCAAGTGTATTTAATAGCACTGTTGCTCTGTGTTTATAAGTCCAAGCTGAAGTCAGATGGTAACAATTTGAACTCTAAATTTCAGCTGAAGCTGTTTTAGTCATCTCAGTGTGTTCGCCTTCTTTGTGCTCATCCTCACAGCTGCCGTAAGAAGATGGTAATACTAATTGTTGACTCTGCAGTAAACACTATTTCAGATAAAATGTGACTTTGTTGCCCCGCGGGGGATAATTACAGTGCCTGGAGCCACACACGCAAACAATATACACTTTACATAGCAGTGTGTAAGGACAGTGTGGGCCATGGAAACCAGCCAGGCCTCATATATCAGATGCAGTCTGGGAGTGAGTTCCCAAAACAACTACACACACACACACACACGCGCACACACACACACGCACGCACACACAGAGTAAGGGAGCTGAACAGATAATCAGTCCTCAGTCAGAGAGCTGGAGTAGCTCCACAGAGTGAGTCTGGGCAGGTCAGGATACCAGGCTGAAATTCCTCTGAGGATGATGTTTGTGTTTGTGTGTGTGTGTGTGTGTGTGTGTGTGTGTGTGTGTGTGTGTACTGTCCAGCTGGTGGGAACCTGGAGGAGTACTGAACTGAGCTGCTGCCGAAAAGTAATTAATGAACTGGTTTAAGCTGCTGGCAGTCCAGCAGTGTAGCAGCTGATTTCTGTTTAAACCAGTTAAGAACAAAGTCGGACCTGGAGTCGTTAGCTGTTCACAAAAAGCCATATATTTATTATTTAATGCTACTTTGATACTTTTATCTCACACCAAAACTCGATCAGGGCTTTCTGGGTCTTTCAGCTGCATCTTTGTGTAAGGATGAGGTTTGTTGTGTACACAGAATAATCCTTAAAGGATTCATGTTTTCCGATGCAGTCAAAAGTTTGCAGCAGTTTGTTTTATATAACTTTGTGTCTGCAGTGAGTTTGGGTGAGATTTTTGAAGGCAAGCTAAAAAGAGGAGACAGGGGACCCATGGCCTACATCAGGATGTCATTATTCTGAAATGGAAAGAGTCACAACTAAAAGGTGAGCTTAGTATAGGATGCAATCGTAGAAGTCATGGCTCTCCATGTCCAGTTTGTGTCACACTCTCCACGGTTGTAACTCCCCATGGCGAGTCGTTTGTGTGTCTGCAGACAAATCAGCTTCTTCCATTAAAACTACTGGCAACCTGCTAGTGATTAAAGCACTGTGTATAGCAGTGTTTGGCAATCAGCTGCATCCAGGAACCACTAAATGGGATACACACCTTCCCCTCATCGCTGGTGGCTGACCAGTCTGTGTGTGGCTGCAGTGTAAGCTGATTTACTATCAGGTAATATTATAGTTTGAATCTCACGATGCTCGTCAGTCATCTCAAACATTTGCTGAACTATTTAAGACCTTTTTTGCTTTGAGGTTCTGATAAGGTCAGACTGATTTAATGCTGTCGGAGGTTTGTCTTTTCTAGGTTTGTGCACACGATGATGTTGATTTGCATGATGGTTGTCAACAACCAGTGACCTCTGTTCCCTGTCTACGGCTCTTGTGTCGCCTGCTTTTTCTCAGAAACACACAAAAACAGCTGTGCTTCTGCTCCATTATTCATTTCCACCCAGAGCATGATGGGAAATTCATCAAAATCAATCTAGTTCTATCTTCCCCCAGAAAAATTACACGTTGACTTTCTTCAGTGCGTGTTCAGAATTTCATGTTTGCAGTGGATTATTTCATCACGTGAAGCATTTCTCTCCATTATTGTGCCGTTTTGTTTTATGTTCCATATTATGACCCAGAGGAAACCAGAGGTGCTGCACTTAAAGTTAACTCGATCACTGAACCACAAAGCGTCCTGTGATATATAAAGAAGCTCCACTCTGTTCTGTCTGTTGCATTTAAATTCACTCCGGCTGTTTGTTTTCAGCACTCTTCTTTTTCCCCTCTGGCTTCAGTCTAACAGTTGCTCCTTTTACTGCTAACAGTCAGAAAGCATTCGTGACTTCCACCAGCCTGACTTTGTGCTACGACCACATGTTAGGCCATGTTTGTGTGGCTCAGTGAGCCCGGCTCGTCCCCAGCATTAATTCCAGCACAGAGAAAATGTTAAGATGTCCCCAAAATGTCTCTGGAATGAATTTCTTCAGGTGATTGTAATCCTGATAAAAAGACGAGACAGAAATGTGCTATGAACATCCTGTTTAAGCAGGGACCAATTCTCATGTTTTTGAGCCTTCATGTCTTCTTGAGTTCATGAAAATCTTTGAGCTCTAAAAACTATCACCAAATGCATTTCATGCCCATTTCAAGTTTTACAATCTAAACATGAATCTGTGAGATACAAAGTACACCAAGATTTTCTGTATTAGGACATCATAAAAATCTCTGCAGGTCTTAATTGGAGATAATATATAAGACTGGAGATTACCTGTGAATTTCAGGATTGGGACACCTCCATACATGTTATTGTCTATGTCTTGTCCATATATGTGACCTCTCCTCTGAGGCCTTCAGCAAACAGCAGCCATCTGCTGCTGTCTGTTAGAGACGTGGTCAAAGCCACGGTAAATGAAAATCAGGCAAATATAACCGGAGATTACCTGCATGTGACACACTCCACTCTCTGTTTAACAAAACTCAGCCAACATGCAGCAGCAGTGTTTATTATCAGTCCCTCATCACAGTGTAGCTTCAGTATATTTGCTTCTATGTTTGGCACCATGGCTCTGTTCCACCATTCAATCTAGGCCAAGCTTTAGCTGTCAGGCAGACGTCCTCACATTTGACCACTATTTTGGTTCATGGTTCACCAACTGCACGATGCAAAGAAGCCCGGCCCATCGCAGCTTCTGCCGTTCTGTGTATTTGGTTTTCTCCAGCAGCTCGTGGCTGATTCTCTCCATCCTAATTCCTGTGGAGACAGTAAGGGTGAACTTCATTCTTCAGACACTTCTTCTGTGTTTTGAAAAAATAATGGCACAATTTGTCATGAGTTGTAGTTTATTCGAGACTGTTTTTACTTTATTTTAGGACCTAACAAAGACCAGGAGATTTCTACGTATTCTTAGAATGTAAAGCTTCTTTTTTAAATGGACGTGTACTACAGTTGGTGTGATTTGGGTTCTTTTCATATTTAATTGGTTTGATGATGCAGCTGTTGTTAGATGCCTGTATAGCAGTGTTCTGCCACCAGTGTTGGTCTTCTCCTTTCTAAAGGCTTGCTCATTGCACCCACTAACAAACTCTTTAGTTCCCATCTGGCCTGAATGCTTGTGATCTGTATTTTTAGGTTTCTTGTGGCCGGGGTGGCAGGGCAGGCACACCTCTGGCATTGCATGTTGCGGGTGACTGAAATAGACTAATCCACACAACAGCAGCAGGATCCTGCCTGAACGGGCTCAAATAAACCTGGTTCCCAGAAGAGGATGAGGAGCAGCAACATCATCCCGATCCACGACCTGCCTTTGTGAACGGAGCTTTGGATGTGGCTTTTGTTTACATGCTTTTGTATGTTATTCTCAGCCAACAAGTACAAAGCACATTCGGGCTCTGTGGGAACATTTGCCAGCAGCAAGCCAATCGAGGATGACTTTGTTGACTGTGTGTTTGTGAAGTTATTCTACGTGCGTGTACGAGTGGATTCCCCCTGCAGCTGTGTTTGAGGGCCCGTGGATGTTTGTTTTGAGACACTGAGACGTGTTTCTTAGACTACCGTGTCGCTGGCATAAACACAGCTTCTCCGCTGCATCTGTGCAACCTCAGCTAAGACGAGCTGTGTTTATCTACGTGTTTATGACTGAGCAAAGGAGAGACTCCATGAGAACGTCAATGAGACGGCAGATGTTTCCCATCTAGACACCTTGTTTATACTGACAGGTTACTGACCCGTGTGACTTTACAGCGGAAATACAGTGTTTACTATCTCACTTAGCATGCATCCCCAAATATCCATCATGCCTCAGGTGGGTCCATTTCTTCTGAGATATAGCTCCTGGGTTTTTTCCAGTTTCTCAGAGAGATGCATGGTCTGACTTTGGGCTGGATTTGCTGAGACGCCCATTCCTGGGAACGTAGTGGCATCCTGATGTGTTAGTACACATCTGGATGCCCAAACTGCCACTTTTATAGAGATGCTCAACCTCAGCAATGGTCAGGTAATCAGATGCATTTGATTAGCAGCACCTGGCTGCTAATGACAGTCTTAGTTCCCATGGAGGCAGTGAGGGTGGACTGCATACATCCTGTGAAAACATTATTGTTAACACTGACTGCGTGTCCTTACAAGCGCCTGAGACCCCAGGACGCAACGCTGTAGGTCGTTTGTGCAAGTTCCCGTTATGATTTACACTCGTGTTTTTAAAGTCAAGGGAGAGTTTATGATCGTGTGAATAAGTTGAGAGAAATGTGCACAGAGCTTTGAGACGTGTGTTGTAACCAAACAGTGAGTGAAAATGAAATCATAAGGCGAGCGAAGCATGAAAAATCCTGGTCGAATGCTGGTCAAGCTTTCTGCTGAGCATTGGGCGCGCTGTCGGACATGTGGACCGTGTGGATTGGTGACCAGCATTCCTTACAAACAGTATATCAACAGTTATGCTTTCACTCAGCGAGCTCATACTGCCTGCAGATCTTCTTGTCACGGAGATTTCCAACCATCCCACAGGCCACTGGTTGGTTTTCCAGCCTGCATCCAGTTCCAGCTTAATGTGTTCATGACTAGCTTCTCAAAATAATCATATAAGTAGACAAATACACCGATCATACATGACAATATTACCACTGACAGTGAATAACACTGATTGTCTCCTCATCATGGCACCTGTTAGTGGGTGGGATAGCACTGACCAAAACAGAGATACAACAAGAGAACAAAAATTAGTAGGGATAGTGAAAACGTCTGTTTACGTTTGTTAGTCACTTGGCTATGATAGTAAACAGTAGACACTGATGTAGCTGATTGAATCTTTTGGACTGTTTTCAGCACAATATTAATTAGTCATTGTCAACTGTTGATTTGTCCTGTTCTCATTGTCTGACGAATTATGATGGCTGTTGTGTAGCCGTTTGCATACTATGCATACTCTCTCTCTCTTCATATATATGTGTGTGTGTGTTTGTTTCTCTGGTGAAATTCAGAATGGTTTCGACAACAGTTTTATGTTAATGTACAATCTTTAATATGTTTTGTGTGTGTCTGTGTGTGTGTGTGTGTGTACAGCTAAACCTGGGTCTGTGGCTCACTGAGCCTTGGCCCCTGTAGGACCTTATTCTTGGGGGGGGGCTCCCCTCCCCTGTTGCTGAGCCTCAGGTCTTCGGCACTCTTGGGGGGCTTTGGACTCTCTGGCTCCTGGGGGGGTGCTGTTGTACCTCCCTGTGCTGTGTGTTTTGCTGCAGATGCAGCAGTTGGAGTCCCAGTGTGTCTCTTTTTCTTTTTCCATTCCTCCGCCTGTCTTTTGCCACCCTGGCCTCCACCTCCTGTCCACTCCACCATAGTACCTCATAGTAGCAGGTAATAATCAGAATAATAAAATAAACAAAAGAAAACCACTAATAAGAGGAGCCTGCATGGAGCACTCCTCTTTGTTGCTGTCTTAAAGACATAAAGACATAAAGACCTGGATGGCCGCTAACTTTCTGCTTCTTAATTCAGATCAAACTGAGGTTATTGTACTCGGCCCTGAAAATCTTAGAAATATGGTATCTAAGCAGATTCTTACTCTGGATGGCATTACCTTGGCCTCCAGTAACACTGTGAGGAACCTTGGAGTCATTTTTGACCAGGACATGTCCTTCAATGCACATATTAAACAAATATGTAAGACTGCTTTCTTCCATTTGTGCAACATCTCTAAAATTAGAAATATCCTGTCTCAGAGTGACGCTGAAAAACTAGTTCATGCATTTATTACTTCCAGGCTGGACTACTGTAATTCTTTATTATCAGGATGTTCTAAAAACTCGCTGAAAAGCCTTCAGCTGATCCAAAATGCTGCAGCAAGAGTCCTGACAGGGACTAGAAAGAGAGAGCAGATTTCTCCTGTTTTGGCTTCCCTTCATTGGCTTCCTGTTAAATCCAGAATTGAATTCAAAATCCTGCTCCTCACATACAAGGTCTTAAATAATCAGGCCCCATCTTATCTTAATGACCTTGTAGTACCATATCACCCTATTAGAGCACTTCGCTCTCACACTGCAGGCCTACTTGTTGTTCCTAGAGTATTTAAAAGTAGAATGGGAGGCAGAGCCTTCAGTTTTCAGGCCCCTCTTCTGTGGAACCAGCTTCCAGTTTGGATTCAGGAGACAGACACTATCTCTACTTTCAAGGTTAGGCTTCAAACTTTCCTTTTTGCTAAAGCATATAGTTAGGGCTGGACCAGGTGACCCTGAATCCTCCCTTAGTTATGCTGCAATAGACGTAGGCTGTCGGGGATTCCCATGATGCACTGAGGGTTTCTTATTCACTCACTATGTGTTAATAGACCTCTCTGCATCGAATCATATCTGTTGTTAATCTCTGTCTCTCTTCCACAGCATGTCTTTATCCTGTCTTCCTTCTCTCACCCCAACCGGTCGCAGCAGATGGCCCCGCCCCTCCCTGAGCCTGGTTCTGCCGGAGGTTTCTTCCTGTTAAAAGGGAGTTTTTCCTTCCCACTGTCGCCAAAGTGCTTGCTCATAGGGGGTCATATGATTGTTGGGTTTTTCTCTGTATCTACTGTACAATATGAAGCGCCTTGAGGTGACTTTTGTTGTGATTTGGCGCTATATAAATAAAATTGAATTGAATTGAATTGAATTGAAATGTGTTTGGCACAACAAAGCATTCAGACCATGATTCTGCTCGCTAAAACTGCCGAACAGGTTAAAAAAAAAAAAAGGAAAAATGTGCAGGGTAAGGATTTGGGCCAGTTGGAGTTGTGCAAGAATCAACTGTGCGTGTGTGTCGCTTACCTGGGCAACACTTGGCTCCAGTATGCAGTATGGAGGAAGGCAACCAGTATGAAGGTTTGGACAATGTTGTGTTGGGAACCCTTGGGTCCTGCCATCCATAAGGATGCTACTTGCATGCATGAGCTGCAGATCAAGTAGAGCCTTTCATGGGAACGGTCCTCCCCGATGGTTTAGGAATGGTTTGAGGAACACAACAATGACTCAATTGTATCAACCTCCAAAATCCCAGATCTTAATCCAGTCGAGCATCTGTGGGACGTGCTGGATAAACAAGTGCGATCCATGCAGGCACCACCTCGCACCTTACAGGACCGAAAAGATCTGTTGCTGACGTCTTGGTGGCAGATACCACTGCACAGCTTCATGCTCTAGTGGCATCCATGGCTGGAAGGGTCAGGGCAGCAAAAGGGGGAGCAACACAACATTAGGCAGCAGGTGGTGATGTTCTGGCTGATCGGTGTATTCTAAGTTTTTGTTTTTCAAGGCATATGCTCGTGTTGCTGTTTTTCCACATGAGCTATTAAGAGCAGCATGTGGCTTGTTTGGTTTCTGTACATAAACTCCTCATGCAGATGTTCAGCCTGTTCTTACAGGATTTGAGTGGCCCAGTAAACTGAGTGGATGATATTTATCCATGGCTTCGAGTGGCTTTCTGTGCATGTTATTTTCCCCTATGGAAATGCGGTATTGTAAATTACACGACGGCTGCATGTAACAGCTCGTATTCTAATGAGCTGGTTCATGAACAAGCTCGACTGTGCGCTCGGTGTCTGCACTGCTACACACTCTCTTTTCCTGCCAGCACTAAATCAAAGTGGCTGATCCCTCTGCTCTGTTTATGAACTTTACTAGCCCCATGCATCAAAACCTCACCGCCTCAGTGAGTGTCTGCTCACCACATAATCCTGCCACAGCCATTAAGCCAGGGCCACATATAAAACATGTCACAACACCACATCACATGTATGTGCCGGTGTGTTACCCAGGTGACCGATGACAGATCGAGATGAAAGCAGGACGTTCCTGCACGCTCTTTAAGTGTTGTTCTACCTCCACTTGAATTCAAATCCCACCCATGCTGACAGCCTGAGGCTTCTCGTCGTCCATTTCATGCCTATGAACTCTTTTATGAATAAAGTGAATTCAGTCATTCTCCCTGAAACAGTCTCTTTATCATTATCTTTATTATCTCATGTTGTCACAAATATGATGCTTTCAGTTTCTTTCCCCAAACACGCAGCTGGATAGTGTAGTGGTAAGACCACAAACCTTTGGAGCGGAAGTCGCAAGTTCGATTCCCTCCCAGTATCCAGTAAGAGCTGGGCCCCCTATGCCAAAAAAGCAACAAGCCCTGGAATGGCGCGGCTATGACACATTTCACTACATTTCACTCTGTATGATTGTGTATGTGACCAATAAAGCTTGTTTCACCTGTCTGTGGTCATCGTCATGCATGTTGGGGACACTGTTTATGGTGAACCTACATCTGCCACTGCCCTCTGAGGCCTTCTCCAAAGCACAGCCTCAATTCATGCTCAACCATCTATTATCTGCTAGAAACACTGTCAAGCCTAAATGAGGACGTGGTCCCAGCGAGTTAAAACACTCATTCCAACCACTAAAGTCAGCAGTGAGGAGTGCATCACTTCTGTTATGGTGTTTGGGGTATTTTGCTGCCATAGTTTGAGTCTAAACACAGCAAAGCAAAGCATTTATAAAAACAGACCTGCAGTTAAATTAAAACCCACCTACTGCTCTGGCTGTCATGCATGGGCTCTTCATTAATGGGATTCATTAATAAAGATAAGGGGTGACCCTCAGCTTTTTCCAAAATGTGTTAGCACATATTACTCTGAGTTGAGCACAGTGTCAGCTAAACAGTATGAGCTTCACTGTTACCAGATTTCAGCCAAATGATTGCCTACAGGAGATTCTGGGATGGTACACTAGGACAAACTCTGCACCGCGATCATGGAAACTCCACAGGCAGGAATTTCATTTGGAAGAATCACGCTCCATCCATCCAGTCCTGCTCTGAAGATCCTGGAGGATTCATGCTAAGCTTAGAAGTGACCTGTGCTGATATCCACCTTGAAAACACATCATATTATTACTGTTATTATTGCCTTTAAATCAAGACAAGCACTAGAATGGTCCAATCATGAGCAGATTTTAAAAGATGCTTGTAAACAGAACTTTTCAGCCAGATCACAAAACCCAGCCTACATTAAAACCACCTGCCAGAACAGCTGTAACCCACTGAGGCGTGGACAAGGGGACCTCTGAGACACCACAGGGATGCTGGCAGCACATCCTTTGGGTGCTACGGGCTGAGAGTGGGTGTTGTTGCCATGTGTGAGTCTGCTTTGACTGCTCAGGTGAATGAATGAAGGTGACACAAGTTTCATGTGTCACAGCAAACTATTGCACTGTAATGAGGTCATCAGTGCATTTATAAAGGACATGCTATAAAGCAGAATTGCAGTGTGAAAAAGCTCAGTAGCAGTTTCTGATTGCTCCATACGAATAATAGATTATATTTTTTTTATTCCCCCAGCTCCCCCCTGCGGGCGGTCTATCCTCCAAGCTCAGGTCCTCTACCAGAGGCCTGGGAGCTTGAGGGTCCTGCACAGTGTCTTAGCTGTTCCCAGGACTGCGCTCTTCTGCACAGCCAGAAGTCTTTTGTTATTACCTTGAGGCAACTGTTGGTTGTCATGCTGTATACATGAAACATAAGTAATAAAATAAGATATAGTCAGTGAAGATTTTCCAAAGCTCTAACCCTGTGGTGTGCTGGCTTCTGATATTTGCATTTAAAGGCTTCTCTCTGGAAGCAGCACTCCTTTTTGTCTCTCTTTGTGTTTGCCTTAAAAGATCGATGCTACATACGTGCACAATGACATTAATCACATGACAAGATTCATGAAAATCCAAAATAAGACACTAAAATGATGCTATTCACCTTGAGAGCTGCTGTCTGTGCTGGGCTGTGAAATCTGAGTTCTGCTTTGGCATCCTTTGAGAACCAGCCAACATTTCAACAGTTTGCATTGAAAGAAAGTGCCAATCATCGGTGTGACCCCTCGTACAGCCAGTGGTCCTCTGTGCTGGTAGCTGCTGTTTATTTTTTCTTTCTATGTTGAGGAACATGCTTAGAAGCGGTTCTAGATTAGACGCCGGCACCGCGCTGGTGGAACGGGGATATAATTTGTTTGGCCTGCTCCCTGCCCCAGTTCAGCTCTTGATGTGCAGGTATTCACCAGTATTTGTTAATGGTGCTGTATCTGTCAGATTTACAATATGGATTTTCTCTAGACAGCAATAAAACTGTTAAAGAAGGCCGACACACCTGAAGAGCTTCCTAGCAGCAGCTGTGCCAAGGCTGCATGTAATGTGTATGATTTCTCACAGCACCTTCCACAATCTTTCATCAGCGCTGCTGCGTGAAAGCCAGTCCTCCCATCAGCTTCTCCATTCGTCCTGGTCGCCTGCCAAGCTCAGTAAAAACCTGAAAGAGAGGCGAGGAGCGGGGGTGGAGGGGAGGGGTGGAGGGTGGAAGTGCAGCCCTCCATATCCCCCTCCTAACCCCCAACCCTCCTCCTCACTAATATCTCTGAGGAGCGGGAAAGTGCCTCCTCACCTCAGAAAGCTCTTATTAGAGGGGAGAACATAGTAAGCTGCCAAAAGCAGGCAGAGAGAGAGAGAGCGTGCACGTGTGCGTGAATGTGATGATCACTGTAAACACTCGGCTATCGGTCTCTCGGTAAACACACGGAGTACTAAAGTGTGCTCTGTAATGATGGGGGAACTATAGGGAGGGCGTAGGAAAATCTCTCTACAAGCCGGGACAAGCATCCAGACCTCGGAGCGCTTAACTAATCATTATATACACGAGTGCTGAGGAGCTGCTTACTGCCCACGGAAACATTTCTATCACATATGACTGATAGACAACTTGAAGCTGTTTAGAGCTGCTTAAATACTTTTGGAACCAAGATGAAGACGTTAAACATTTATGCTTTTTGTCTAACTGCATGGAGCCCTTTGACTGATTACTCTTTGTAGAGAAATTTGAAGAAAACAGAGAGTTTCACTGTAAATGAAACCCGGAAAAGGACCAGTTCCAAAGCACTTCATACCAGTACTGGCTTTTTTATGTGAGGGGAGGGAAGAACCATGACATTCTCCGAGCTTCTGTAATCATTTGTTCTTGAACTTGTGATCTGAGTTTTCAGGGACTGGCACCAGCACAGCCCTACTGGAAAAAAGCAGCTCTGAGCAGTGCTTGTATGTAGTTACAGCATTGTGTTTAGGCAGTCCAGATTCCACCATCTGTTTGGCACACATGAAAACTGGTCAACAGCAAAAACTTGCCTTAATGCTTCGCTTCAGGCAAACAAAGTGTGGACTGAGAAGATTGATGATGTCGGCATGGTTTCGACCGTGAGTCCATTTTCTGTTAGCTTGACTTTTAAAAGATTCAGACCCACACAAAAACTTGGTGGTGTGTTGTGGCTTTGGGCTGTTGCCACTTTGTCCCATCCTGCTGTGTACACATCAGCCGCCTTTTATCTTCTTAAGTGCGATGCTGTGGTCCACTGGAGTCTGTGATGGTTAAACCAAACATGCCTTATTTAGTCTACCCTCACACTTTAACGTACACTCTGTTTGGCTGCCGATGGCTTCCGCCTCTCTGATGCTTCAGATTTATGACTCATTTTGTCTACAAGTCAACATTTGTAGGTTTCTCATGTTTTTTGGCATCTGTAATGTTTACAGGCACCATGTATGACCCTGTATGGTCAAAAATACGCTCAGTACCAGAGCTGAGAGGTGAGAGCGCTGTCCTGTTTCCTCTGTTATGTCTGCATGGCTCCAGATGATAGCTCAAGGTCGCGTGTGGAAACTGAAGCACAGCTCCGATTAACTGTAGCTGTCTCGGTTGAGCATAAAGGGAGTGTGCTCCGAGTTCACAGAAAGGCCGTGTGGTTGCTCCACTATCCCTAAGTTATGCCAGTTGTACCGCTGCACAAGCGGTGCAGGAAACTGGAGATGACCTGGATGTTACTGTCTCATTGCAGAAAACACTCCAACTGTAACATCAAACCTGCTAAATAGGAGCTTTGGCACGTCAGACATAAAGCACAGTGGGAGACAAAAGGAGAAGCCTGAGGGATACAGTTACACACAGGTCCAGAGGAAGAGGGGTTTTAAATGTGCCTGTAAAATAAAAAGAAGAAACTAAGACTGGTATGAAATGATTAAAGGTGTCCTGACATGTCGATGCAGAGGTCTACCTTTCTGAAGGAGTCACCCTCTGAAACAAGGAGTCACAGAGGGTGACGTGATGTGGAGGAATTAATGGAAGATGAAGGCAATGAGAACGGGGCGAGATGAAAGAGGCAGTGATGATAAAAGGCCTGAGAGGAGGAGGATGTCGCAGATACTGATTTGTTATTTTTATGGCTGTGCGGGCTCTTAGACACAGTTTCATTTTTCAAGTTGTTTTAATGCCGTTTTATTGAACTGAAACAAACACCGATCGATGAACTGGTTTATGAAACATACAGGTTTAATCCAGTTCTTTGCCTCTTTTTGTTTGTTAATACCAAATAAACTGTATAAATGTTACATCAATGTAACATGCTAAACTCATAAACTCATAAAAAGTCACACAGACTGCTTGTTGTTACCTGGCTCACTGTGTATATATAACGTAAGAGGATATATCAATAGCATATAACACGTTTACATCTAACATGTAGGAATACTGTAAAATAGGAGTGTCTGATTATTTTGGACAAGAAGTTAAATAAAGATTTACACCCTTTTTATTATTCCTAAAATTGCATAAAGATGGAGGATCCACGACTAATGAGACGTCGAAATAAAGTCACGTTTCTTCAGCAAATGTATGTTTGTTACTTAAGAGTCTTTCCCTTCTGACCTGGAGCAGGTAATCCTGGATTACCAAGGTAACTAAACAGAAACAGACAGTCTGCAGACTCACAGTGTGTTGATTCTTCTTTGTTGTTTTAAAGAAATCTTTGCCTTTGTGGTCCTTGCTGTTTTTGTAGGGAAATGTAAGGCAAAAGAAGATTCCCAGACCTAACTGTGGTCCCCATGTTTCATGTATCAGCCCTCTGAGGTGCACACAATCTTGTGAAAAATATTTTTTTTATTAGAGCAATAACTTGAAGTATCGTCTAACGTTAGATGGACTTGGGTTTGACTCTAGAATACTTTGGTACACAGAAGAGCTCACGGTCAGCGCAGTGACTGAAAGGTGCCCAGTTCATATGAGGTGCTTGAGCTTTCTCTTCACAACCTTTACAAAGCTGTTCAGTCTTTTGTTGTAATGTCAGAGGTTTTCAAATTTAACATGCTAACTAAGGCCTGCCAAGAATGAGATCGCTTGCTTTTTCCCTTTTTTTTAAACATTACACAAGCTGGCCCTGGGGTGAATTTTCTGGGACATCCACACCAAGAAAGGAGTGGCAGCTGTCTTGCTTTCCACCAGTGAATAATCCCTCTCACTGTACAATGATGAACTTCAGACTGTTTGGAAATGACCTTTTAGCTTTTCACAGATTGATGAGCAGCAACAATTACTTCTTTAAGATCACCGCTGATGTCTTTCCTCCCTGGCATTGTGGTAACACACACCTGATCGCTCAGCAAAGTGCCAAAACTTCTGCTTTAATAGAAGTGCTCACACCTCCCAGTGCTGGCTGCTGCTTACCCTCTTCACCTTACTGCTTTCCTATTCCTGTGGAAGCAGGAAGAGTAAACTCCGTTTTTAGACACTGCTGAATTTTGGCTTTAATTAATAGTACTGTAGCAATACTGTAATAGGTCAAGTGTTGTAATACAGCTGAGGTTTTATTTACCTCATTTTAATACCGGACGAAACCCGAGGATGAGGAGGATGACTTGTACATTTGAAGGAAGAAGATATTTTCTTCAAATACAGTTAAAAATATTTTAACTATGTAAAAATGTAACAAAAGTGCTTTTGAACTACAATAATAAATGCTTTCAGTGTTACATTTGCCCCCAAGCTCTACTTTCTTCTTGATTTATATCATAAAATTGTGTTTTTACTGAAGATATTAAATGGTACTGTTATAGTGCAGACATATATGTTCCTTCAAAGATGTCTGTTGTGAAGCTGCTCCATTTCCAAAGTTGAACTGATCTTACTGAGGTGAAGGGACGGTAGGTTTTACCGCCTCTGACGGGCTGCTGTGCTGTGACGGGGAGAGAGGCGTGTTCACGGCAGGAATGCCGTGCTCAGGTGGAGAAAGAGAGAGAGAAGCAAAGAGAGAGAGAGACACGGACACACCGACACAACAGCAGCAGCCGAGCTGTGGACAAGTGGGACACGGCTCGTGGCCCCCGTACTCCTGAGAAGTCGTCTCCGCTCCTCTGTGCGCACTTTGGCCAGCCGGAGAGGAAGGTCACGAATAACAGAGAGGAAAGTGCCACCGGCGCTACCTGCTGCTGCTGCGGCCACAGCCAACCAGGAGTCACCTGCCGGGAGGCAAAAGTGCATTTTAAACATAGTTGTAGGACTACATTGGAGTCGTGGAAGATGTTCCACGTGGCTGATGGTTTATAAGAAACTCTTTTTTTAAAGGACGAAGGGCCCTTCGTGTCACTTTTTGCACTTGAGCGTCCAGCAAAGGAGGTCTTACAAACATTAATGTATTTATTATTTTCAGGCTTTACTTGTAACTGATGTCATGTGTTTGGGGAAGTGGGACGCAGCTGTTTGGATGGACAGGCACTGCAGCTGAGAGAGAGTGAGAAAGACGAGACTTCCTTCAGAGTGTCTGCTAAAAAACAGCGAAGGCAAGAAGGAAGAAGCCTCCAGCAGACGCAGGGACATGGATGGTATCGCTGGCTCTGAAATCCGTGTGTCGGCGCAGTCTGCAGATTGGGTGCACAGGGCGTCTGAGCCGTGACAGTTCATCATGACAGAGAATCCAAACTTCACCTGACATCGAATGTAACGTTACCGGAGCCCACTCCACTACAGGATCCGCGATGTCCTCAGTCCAGACGAGGTAAGAACGAGGGGCTATAAATGATCTCGCTGATCAAGTTTAGCTTCCACCCGCAGGTGGGATTAAGTTACTGTGATTTCTAATAAGACTCCAGCTTTGATGAGAGGTGACAAATTTCAGAGAAGCAACGTGGAGCCTGTCTGTCCTCTGATTGAGCTGCATTTGAAGGAGGAAATATGTGGTGGCTTTAAATATTTACCTTGAGTTGTTTTTTTCTTGCAAGGAGCTGCAAAGCCTTGAACATTTCTTGCACTGCATTGAAGGATGGGAGGTGATAAATTCCAGGGACAGTTGAGTTTTTTTCTTCCCCAGTAGGTTGGTTTGTTTGTTTTGTGGTTTGCTCCATTCCAAGAAGTTCAAGGAAAACTTGTGCTGTGGGACATCTTTTCTCAGTTGTTTTGGTGCATATTTGAAAAAGCTTCGTTGCTCAGGTGCTTCTGTGTTTCGCTTTATTTGGTTTGTGCATTTGGTTTGACTTGGAGCAGCTTAGTTGATCCTGCAGTCGCCTGTGAAGCCAGGGGCAGAAGTCATATCCAGTCTGCTGTAGGCTACTTCCTACCAGAGGGTGAGGTAATCCCCCTGATATTACAAGTCCCGACTCCACATTCCACACGCCCTGATACTCTACCTTTATCTCCTAAATGTCACTGCCTATAAATACCCTGGTAATATTTTATCTAATCCTTACCCTGCAACAGAGAACACAAACACAGAGGACTGCAGAGAGACTCAAACTTTGCAAAGCTTTTTTCATATCTGCCTTTCAAATGGACCTGGTGTGCACTTGATGCCGTGCATCAGGACACATTTGTAGGACCGCTGTCAGCCAGGCTGGTGTGCAGCAGGAGAAAGAGGAGAGAAAGAATTGGCTCAGGGCACATTTTCTATGTCGGGTAACTCTTCAGAGGAATGTTTGTTTGGGAAGGAGCTGTCAGACTCATGAACAGGTTTAATCTTCTTACCATGGAACACTGAGCATATAGCTTCAAAACGAGGACACTAATTTGGTGTAACATGCAACGATGTCACTCTCTCCTCCGGCAAGGAATTTCAATCCCTTTCTCTCGCCTGGGATTTGCGCTTTAAGCACTAGAGAAAGACATTAGTGGGTTTTTTTAAGTGGCTCTTTGTAATTGATGGATTGTCCTTGATGTGTAATGAAAGACAAAAAGTTATCCAAACATCAGTTTTCTTCTAATAAACACAATGTTCTTAATATAACAGAGGCAAAGCTGAGGTACACGATTTTGCACTCCAGTGTTCATTTTTGCAGACATGTTCTGCAATGGCCTCTACGTGCATATAACGCATCTGGTCCATGATGAAGATTGAAGGTAGTTTTTGAAATTATGAAAATCTCTCCAAGTTTTGTAATGTTTTTGGCTGTAACTGCTAGAAGCAGGTGACAGTAGACCCAACATTAAAACCACTGGAACCAAGAACCAACAGTGATTATCAGGGATAATCACTGTTGGTGATACGGGCAACAAGTGAATGGCAGTGCTTGAAATGATGGAAACAGGAAAAAATGGGGATAATGATCATAGAGACTTTAATAAAGGCTATATTAGAAAATCATAGTAGCGCCAAGAGGGCAGGTCTTGTGGAGGGTACCCTGTATCCCACGGTTACTAGCTTCAGAGAGCCGTGATCAGTAATGGCCATGGGGAGATTTTTGCTCTTCTAAAAGACTTGCTAAAAATGTAAAGGCTGCTAAAAAGTTTATGGAGCAAGTGCAAACCTCCAGGAAAATGTGGAAGTACCAACAACAAGCAGTTTCTCTAATGGCCACATGAGGCTGGCTCCAAAAGTGAATCAGTCCCCAAAGGCTGCCATGTTCAAATGCCAGATCTTTTAGGTTTAAAAAGCATGTTTACAGCCTGGAGCAAAAACCGTTTCAGCCTCTTTCTATTGATAAAGTCTCCCTCCATAATAACTGTACAGGAGCTGGATTTTTTAAAAACTCACCTGTTCGGATATTTAAAATGCTGAAAGTTGGTCACCATTAATGGACACAAATAAATGATGTAGTCCAGGCCGAGCGGAGTGCCCAATGAGGCCTGGGTTTGCTAGGCCTCACCTCTACTAACTGTAGTTCCTGAACTGGTCATCTCCACTCCATTTTTAATGGAAACATCTCACAAATGAAGTGACCTGTTGCGTAGTACTGACCATCCATGAAATCTGTGCCTTAAATTTGGTGAGTGAAATTCGAGTATCTTTTTAGCTTGATACTAATTAGCAGATCTGTGCACCTACACTTTTGCCTGTGAATGCAGCTCACTAGCATTAGCTGATAACTGATAACTTCACTTTTTTTTAAAAATTTACATTTAAACTCTATATTGTGTATATTGTGCATTTTGCTATTTATCGTACTGTTTATTTTAATCTCTGTGTGCAGCGCTTTGTGACTACCTGTCTATGAAAAGCGCTTAATAAATAAACTTTACTTACTTACTTCTGGCTCCAAAGATACATCCAAATCACCAATGGCGAGGCTTCGAAATGCATAGTCCAGGCTGATGTTGCGTCACCTTTGTCTTATCTGTCTTTGGTTTGGACCTTTGTTTATGCCGTCCATGATCCATTGTGCCTACAACACGCATGTGAGAGTTAGGGCCCTTTCACATACAAAGTGCAACATGCTAGCTGCGACGTATAGCTGTGTGACCAATAGAAATTCAGAGCCTGTAGTACGAATGAAGATCATGAGTTGAAGCAAATAAGTGATGTAGTACAGCCAGAGCCCAGCGCAGTGCTCGCTGCTTCCTGTGTGAAAAGGGTGGAAGTGAACCATGGAGCAATGGAAGAAGGTGGTTCACGTTGCAAAGACAGGATTATTTGGACCTGTTACAAACTTCTTTGTTGTGGATGCCACAGGACATCTTCTGGGTTGTTGTGGAGTCCACGCCTTAATGGGTCAGAGCTGTTTGGTGGGAGACCTACATGAGCGAGCAGATGGTTTTAATGTCGGAGCTGATTGGAGTAATGTTGCCGCAAGGAAAAAAGTACTGCATCACAATTTGCCAGTTACATCTGTGAATTATCCAGTCTTCATTTTAAACTCTGGGACTGGCTGCTTTAAATCTCAATGCTCCCTGGGAGCTGTAATTAGGAACACATCAGTCAAACCGTCAGATACAGATTCTTCAACTGACGTCCTGATACATTTTTAAGGGTAAAAAGACCCATAGAGCAAACGTGGAAGCAAGGCAACTGTACCAATATTATAACTGTGTTACATTTATCTTATTATACAGATACTGATGCTGAATTCGTTATAACATTTTAATTATCTATTAATCGAAGAACCACATTTGTAAAGTAAGTAAAATTGTATTTGTATATCACTCTTCAAGTCAAAGATCATAAAGTGCTTAGAGTTAAAGTTTAAATAGGTTTAGTGAAAGAGACCAGCAAGTCCACAGATCTCAGGCTCAGAAGAAAAGAGATCAAGAGTCTGGGGGCCACTGTTGCTAAAGCTCCTTTATGTTTGTATGCTGCAAAGCCAGCAGGTCCTTATCACATGATGGCAGGGACCTGCTGTGGATGTATGGAGCTAAAAGCTCTCTGATGTGCGCTGCTGCTTGCCCATGCAGAGCTCTAACATTTTAAAACCAGAATCTTAAAGTGGACTGTGACGTTGATGGGGAGCCAGTACTGCTGAATTTGCACTGGTTTGAGGAGAGTACTTAGAAGCCTCGCAGCGGCATTCTGAACAACCTGCACACGCTCCAGGGAGCATTTGTTAAGACAAGCGAACACAGGCGCCATCATACCAGAAACTCTTGTGATGATTCAACGTGGAGAGTTTGATGTCCGTCCAAGCCATGAAGTACTTCAGATCTCAGTCACTTGCCAGTCACAGCTTCTCCCAGTTTAAAACTATTTGCAAAAAACCTTTGTTTTTAGATACGCCACAGTGACCGAAGACAAGAATAAAGGACGGGGCAAAAAATAGTACTTCAATTCTCAAAACAGATTATTTGCTCAAATAGGTCAGATCACAGCCACAGCTACAAAAATACCCACATTAAAGATGTTTTCTCGAATGAAATCAAGGCATGAGTGTGATAATCAGCATGGGAGATGGTTCAGATGTGTCCTCGTCAGTGGAAATAATATTTTTGGTTTAGGTAAGGAACAGTAGCTGGAGGACACAGGACATCAACGTTGCAGTAGGAAGCTGGCAGGATGTCCAGTCATTGCATTCTCACATACTTTGTTGGTCAATGTCCAGAACAGAGCAAACTAAAATGAAACACTTTGGTCTTACATTGGTTATTTCATCTTTTTCACTGTTGTCACTTTGTGTCCCTCTGTCAGTACAAACAGTAGCTGACAACAATCACTGACTTCCGACAAACAACTGGAATGCTGTTACTGACCCAGCAGCAAAGTGAACTCTTGCTGTCTCGTTGTGCCGATTTCTTTTTAAAGAAAACCTCAGAAACTCCTATAATGTAAAACTAGTCCTTCCACAGGTGAGAGTAACAGAAGGTTAACAAATGGTAGAGGGTGGAATCCACTTTGAACAATTTCCTGTCGTGGATATTCACATTTATACACTTTCCATGTTACTTTGAAGCAGGTACTGACCGGCTTATCTGCAGCGGCCCACGGGCTCTGTCGGAGACAAAGATGAAGCCATGCAGTCATTCCACAGACGGACGCTTTCTAGTTTCAAGGATCAGGCAGATAAGGCTCTACTGCTCTTTGTGCCTTTCTGAACTCAAGCTTTGTGTCCAAGGAGGACGTGACGCTTTTCTCTGTTAGCAGGATGAACCTTTGTGGTACAATGTGAAAACTGATAGGTGCATTGGTTTTGTGACAAGGAATAACTGAACTGGATGTGATCTAAATCATTAATGTTTTTAATCCATAATGTAGAAAATCTGACAGAGACTTGAAACTTGACTCCCAACCCTCAGGATACATGTCTACTTAGTGTTTATGTTTTTTTAATCTAAGACAGGCTTCACTCTTTATGTGGATAGAAGACATTTTGAAAAGCCCATTAAAACATGGTGGGTTTAGCCCACATGTCATCACAGCATCAGTTGCGTGCATCTCTCCACATTCTCATCTTGTGAGACCGTGACTGTCGGCGACCTGAGAGGCTCTGCTTCAGTCAAAGTGGCTGTGAAAAGATAATCTCATAATCCCCGAGGTATGGTGGTGTACCAAGGTTGTTTCCCTGTTGTGGAAGGAGCAAAGTGAAATCAAGTGAAGCAAAGCAAGCCAAACAAAGGGAAGGCACCATAGTTGAGTCTAGACATTTTGGCAGCGGCCATCTATAATTATTTTACAATTAACCACAATCCTCTCTGAGCATTTAACAAACAATGACACTGGATTTCTTTTTTTCTTTTTTACTACTTTTTCACGTGAAGCAGCTGCTGAGCCACAGAGACTTTTGCCTCGTCTTCAGAGAGGCTCATAGGCCCTAACCCAGACCGAGGCCACTGACAACTTAGTAAGCACAGATCCAGGGATCAGAGCCGGGATCGGGCGCTTCAGACTGAACATCTGGTTCTTTCATTTTATTCAAACGCGTGCTCCGCTTAAGCATCTGACCCTCCACCAGTCAATCTTGGGTCACTAAATCTCAGGGTGGGTGAAAGGTCAAGTCTTGCCTCTGGCTGGAAGACATGTTGCTTTTCCAAACTTGGTGGGTGTGCAGATATTTGTAGGGCGCCATACAGAAACACTTACACCGAGATCCCACACAAAGAATTTAAATGAGCAGAGATGTCGAATTGAAGTGTCTCCGGCGTTGACGTGACTCTCGGCTTCCAGGAGGTCAGAGGTCACATTCTCACCTGCAGCGTAATCAAGCCAAAGCGCTATAACAGAATCCGTGTAATTACATGATAGCTGTGCGGTGTGTTGCTTATTTGTGCAGGGTGGGAATGTGAGAGCTACCTGTCTGTTAGGGCGTGTTTAAGGCAAGGTTCGTGAGTTCAGTCACATTACAATGCAAGGGTGGGGAGAGTGCAGAGAACTTTACCTCTCTTAAGACCTGCTGACGTTAGCCACAGGTGAGTTACCTGTCTGTATATGGGTTTGTTGCCAAGTCACAGTCACTGTTCATGGCAACCCACTTTCTGAGTCATCATAACGAATGGATCTGATGCAGATCAGTGTTTCAAGTAAAAATGAAAGATCTGTAGCCTATCGATGGCATATGTAGAATATTCCAGATCTACAACCCAATGAAGCTGGTGCATGTGATTCATGCATGTGATCGTGGTTGTAGGTGATGTTGCTCCACAGACAGCGACTGTGCTACAATACACAATATCTCTGCCTGTCAGAAGGCCTGCATGAGGATCAGGTGCTGAACAACCAAAACTGGCTCACATGTACACCCTCGCTTACTTAACTATATCAAGGGTCTTACCTGTTGGCATGTGGTTGCTAGGCAACAGATGATGCTACCTAGCAACCACCTTCAACCGCCCTTTTAGTTTACTAACAGGTTAAATTAGGCCATCTACACCTTTTATGCACCTATAACACCTCAGTATTGTAACCTCTCATTTATATCCACAAAGCTTGAGTTGTGCAGGATATATTTGACGACATCATGTTCTCCAGGCAACAGCAGACTAAACTCACAGAACAAATAATACTACAGCATGTACTGCTAAATAAAACTGAAGCCAATGCAGAAGCACTTTAACCCTGTATTCTTTCTAATGGGAAGTAGAGGGTGAAGTGTATGAGGAAACCGCCCTAATATTCACTTCATGTACAACCTCATTGCTTTTTTATTGGATTTGTGGTTTGTTAGTTTCATGTCCAAGAGTAAGATAGATGATAAACTGTATTCTTTTGGATGTGGCTACCTACCAATTAATAAGTCAGTACCATATAAGCATGCAGTGTTCCTCAGTTTCTCAGTTTGAGCTGCTCTTCACTCATCACGTCTTGTTTAAAACACCAGTATGGCAACAGCCAAACGCTCCGCATGAAGCTTCACAAGAGGACTTAAAAACCAGTGGGTAACGTCATGGTGACCAGCATCTTTTATATATGGTTCATGGTTGTAATTGATCAGCTAATAACTGTAGCAAATGTCCACATTTGAAACACCGATGTTTTTCTTTTTTTTGGTAAATAAATGATTGGACATTTAAGTGATTCTTGAAATGTTTTTCTTTTTAGTTAATAGTGAAAGTTGGGTTCAAGTTCACCAAAGCATAGATAGTAATCTAACAAGTAAACAAGTTATAAAGTAAACTACACCATGTATTGTTGTAATGTTGGAAAATATGATGCTTATATTCAAGCAATTCATATATTCAAGCAGCAGCTGATCTAATTTATGCACTCTTTTTTAGATGAAATGAGTCATAACTTCTAATGTAAATTCCTCTGACATTTGCCAGACCTTCAAATGCCATTTCCACTAAAATGATGTAAAACAGACAATGATCCCATCTGAGAACCATCCAGAGAATAACGCAAAGATTACTCATTAAGTAAATATGTTGTGGATCGGTGTGTCGTCCGTTTCATCTCCCTCAGGGAAACAGCTAATCAGCAAATACTCCTCCTGCAGAATAATTCAACGTAATAAATTATGTGTTTATCTCTAGCCTGGTTTATTAGCTTACTCTTTTTGAATAAAAGCGCAGCTGCTTGATGATTTTAGCCATATTCTGTTCGTTATTTGTTTGATAATTGTTTGTGCTTTTTGGTCTTTTTCTAAAGTCATGAGCACCACTAATGTCAGTCCAAATAAACAACTAGTCTCACGTTGATTAGAGCCATTTCCCTCCCCCTGCCCTGCAGCTATTTGCTAATGTGCTGCTATAGTCTTAATGAGAGCAGGAGGAGGCGGGCTGACTCCTGCTCGCCTCTGTGCGGGCCCCTGCAGTGATGGGGCCAACCAGCCAGTCGCTGCTGTCTTTACATGTTCAACAACAGCAGCCAAAGATCAAGAGAAACTTGAGAAATGACTCCGTTTTGTGGGCTACTTTATCGATCTACATTCACATAATGTTGTTTTTGTGAAACCATGCTCATGCATAAATGAGTAAGTGTTGCTTATCTCTGGAAAACTGATGTTTTTTTTAATGAACATAATAAAAAAGCAGTTCTCTAAACAAATATTAAATAAATAATAATTTTTTAAATAAATATTAAAAAATGTGTTTATCACTCAAAATTGGCTGTACGTGTGAGTGGTTGAGTCTGTGTGTCAGCCTTCTGATAGAGGGCAGCATATTCAGTGTATACCTTTCCTCTCGCCCTTTGACAGCTGGGAGAAGCTTCAGCCTCCTTGTGACCCTGGATTTGAAAGGCAGTGAAGAAACGGGAGGGTTGGATCACAACAAACCATTTAGCAAACAACATTCTTGTATATTATACTTCATTCACCAACAAACGGTTTACATATAGTGCATGATATGAATCATTACATTTTTATTCTCTTTTGGTTGTGCAATCCCTCATTTCTCATGCAGCTCCGTTCAAACTGGAACTAACTGAGTTACCGTGCAAGTGAAAAAGAAGATGATTAATGCAGGCTCAAAGTGGATTACATGTCTAAAACAAGCCTGCTAATTGATTTATTATAGGAAAAACACACCCATAAAAACATCTGTCCCGCCCAGGACACGGCACAGAACTGCAGCACAGGCCTGTTTGTTTTCACTCTCAAATGCTCAAAGATATGGGAATGAATTACAAACACGTATCGGGCTCTCGTGATTCTTGTACAGAGATTCAAATCTTAAAAACAGTGTAGTCGCATTTAAAGCTCCACTTTGATGATGATTACATGCATCTGGTGGAGAATCTGTCCTGTTCTACCAGAATAAAACATACAATACAAAGACATGTATGCATTTTCATGTATGGATCAATAATGCTGCCATTTTGGAAAGAAATCAATTATATATGCTGTGCAAAATTCTTGAGCCAACCCATCCATCCATCCATCTTCTTCCACTTAGCCAGGGCCAGGTCATGGGGACAGCAGCTGAGGCAGGGTAGAGGGAGACCTCCCTCTCCCCAGCCACCTCCTCCAGCTTGTCCGGGGGAACACCAAGGTGTTCCCAGGCCAGCCAGCGTGTCCTGGCTCTTCCCCGGAGCCTCCTCCCAGTGGGACATGCCCGGAACACCTCACCCAGGAGGCATCCTTGTCAGATGCCTGAACCACCTCAACTGGCTCCTTTCGATGTGGAGGAGCAGCAGCTCTACTCTAAGCCCCTCACAATGGCTGAACTCCTCACCCTATCTCTAAGGGAGAGGCCAACCATTTCTGCCGCTTTTATCCGCGATCTCGTTCTTTCTGTCACTACCCACAGCTCGTGACCATAGGTGAGGGTAGGGACATAAATCAACTGGTACTTTCACGCTCAGCTCTCTCTTCACCACAACGGTACAGTGTCCACATCACTGCACATCTCTGTCAATCTTCTGCTCCCCTCAGTTGTGAACAAGACTCAGAGATGCTTAAACTCCTCACTTGTCCCTGACCCAGACTGGGCACTTTGCCTTTTTCCGGCTGAGGACCATAGCCTCAGACTTGGAGGCGCTGATTCTTATTCCTGCCACTTCCCACTCGGCTGTGAACCGCTCCAGTGTGACCTGGTGGCCACCACCTGATGAGGCCAACAGAACCACATCCTCTACGAAAAGCAGAAACGAGATTCTGACACCACCTGACACCAAGTTGTTATGCCTAGAAATTCTCTCCATAAAACTTACGAGTCCAACGCTTGTTGAGATCAACCTCTTGCAGCGGGTGTATAAGGATCAGATGGCCCGTAGTAACTTGCCAACCCTCATTATTTTATATTTAGTTAGGAAAAAGAGAAATATTTACATAAATACAAAATTAGGCAAAAACAGAGTTTGTACAATTCTAACAAGCCTGAAAGTCAATATTTGGTATGACCATCTTTATTCAACACAGCTTGAACTCTTGTAGGCAAATCTACTTGTAATTTCTTTAAAATTAATTTCTTCAGGAATAGTTCTTCAAGCTCCCCGAAGGACACCCAAAATTTATCTTTGGATGTTGGCTGCATTTTCTCTTTGTTTTTTGTTGTTTTTTTGCATTTTTGCATTTTTTTTTTGTTGTTCTTGTGGTGATCCCACTTTACAATAATGTTGAGTTCAAGGCTCTGGGGAGGCCAATCCACGATTGATATTGTTTTCTTGCACATCTTCTTTTGTCCCTGAAAGACACACTCAAACCATGGCTGTGTCCAAATTCATGGGCTGCATCCTCCTGAGGACGCATTTGTAGACCGATTACGTCACCGCGACGCGCCGAAGGCTGTCCAAATTCGTAGACTCCTCCGAATGCAGCCGACAAATGCGTCCTCCTTTTCCCCGAATTTGAAGGATGGGTCGGGTGTGTCCTTCGTGGCCCACCATATCCCAGAATTCATAGCACGGCCCAGCCAAACTCCAGTTTCCAACAATGGCGGCCGCTACTAAGTTTTAAAATTACTCTTATTAATCTTTCTGGGTCACAAAATAAACTTTTAACATATTTTCAGGCGAGAATGTAGCTGTGTAAACTTCAAATATCTGCTCGGTTTATCAAGGTATCGCATATTTGCAAAAGTGCTTCAACGTTTTCGGAGACATCTGTTACCCACCAGCTCGATAGCTGACCAGGAGGTCGAGGGTCACTGAAGCCGCCGAGAACGGCACAACTCCCGGCACATCATTTTCAGATCACCGCGGACTTTCGCAACTCAGGTTAAACGTAACATATAAGTCACTTAGACAACCTAAAAATGTTATTGTTTGTCTTTTTTCAGTGTTTTATTTGTTCGTGAGTAAATCGGTTTGGCTGAGATTAAAGTTATTAGATTAGATTAGATAAAATAAAACTTTATTAATCCCCCGGGTGAGTTCCTCCTTGGTTTTTACACCACTGAATAAACGTCAAACAGAAAACTGATTAAACAGAAGTATGAGACGGTCGAGAGTTTACGCCAGTGTCCTGTTATATTTTAGATAGCAAGGAGCAGACGGCCGAGTTTATTAAACTCCACCGAGACAGCGGTGACGCTAATCAGAAGGCTAGACCGTCCAATTTCACAGCCGTTTACTTCCGGCCTACCCGACCTTCTGAGGACCCGGCCCACGTAGACCGCGAAGGCCGGGTCCTCAGGAGGATGCAGCCCATGAACTTGGACACGACTCATGTTGAGATACGCCAAGTTTCTGGCTAATAGCTCTTTGGGACTTACCGTGCTGGTGCAAAAGTACTAACTAAAGTAAGCACTGGAAAAAGCTTATCAGTTAATCAATACATGCTCATTACATGTCACTGGCATAAGCATGCAAGGGTAGTAGTGACAAAACTAATCAAAATTTATTTCCAGTGTCCTCACTGAAGAGAGGACACTGGAACACATTTTCAGAGATTTCTGAAAAATTCAAACGTACAGCTCTGCTATCACTTCCAACATAAATGAAGACAGGAAACTAAACAGCAGTGACGTTTGTAGGGTTACTAAAGTTGGGCTAGCTGCTATATAATGAACACTGAACAAGACACACAAGCTGAAACGTCAAGACTGGGCCAAGAAATATCTCAAGACTGATTTTTCTAAGGTTTTATGGACTGATGAAATGAGAGTGAGTCTTGATGGGCCAGATGGATGGGCCCGTGGCTGGATTGGTAAAGGGCAGAGAGCTCCAGTCCCACTCAGACGCCAGCAAGGTGGAGGTGGAGTACTGGTTTGGGCTGGTATCATCAAAGATGAGCTTGTGGGGCCTTTTCGGGTTGAGGATGGAGTCAAGCTCAACTCCCAGTCCTACTGCCAGTTTCTGGAAGACACCTTCTTCAAGCAGTGGTACAGGAAGAAGTCTGCATCCTTCAAGAAAAACATGATTTTCATGCAGGACAATGCTCCATCACACGCGTCCAAGTACTCCACAGCGTGGCTGGCAAGAAAGGGTATAAAAGAAGAAAAACTAATGACATGGCCTCCTTGTTCACCTGATCTGAACCCCATTGAGAACCTGTGGTCCATCATCAAATGTGAGATTTACAAGGAGGGAAAACAGTACACCTCTCTGAACAGTGTCTGGGAGGCTGTGGTTGCTGCTGCACGCAATGTTGATGGTGAACAGATCAAAACACTGACAGGATCCATGGATGGCAGGCTTTTGAGTGTCCTTGCAAAGAAAGGTGGCTATATTGGTCGCTGATTTGTTTTTGTTTTGTTTTTGAATGTCAGAAATGTATATTTGTGAATGTGGAGATGTTATATTGGTTTCACTGGTAAAAATAAATCATTGAAATGGGTATATATTTGTTTTTTGTTAAGTTGCCTAATAATTATGCACAGTAATAGTCACCTGCACACACAGATATCCCCCTAAAATAGCTCAAACTGAAAACAAACTAAAAACTACTTCCAAAAACATTCAGCTTTGATATTAATGAGTTTTTTGGGTTCATTGAGAACATGGTTGTTGTTCAATAATAAAATTATTCCTCAAAAATACAACTTGCCTAATAATTCTGCACTCCCTGTATAATGATGTGCTACGTGATCGCTAGCGACACAGCTATGTTAGCATAACATAAACACAGTGAAGCTGGAGGATGAACGCTAACTTTTTCCACTCGATAAAAGTTGCCGTGAGGGTTCCTGATGGTTAGGGACAAATGCAATCGCATGGCAGGATGCTGTAAACGGACCAAACTTCAGTCAGGAGAACAATTTGGCTTAACAGAGCAGTTAAAAAAACAAAAGAAAACCTTGTTTTGCCCTCCATGTGACACATCCTTTTTGTAACAATGTGGCGTGTCACATACAAACTATGAATAATATGGATTTAATATTGTTTAGTACAAGTGTATGATTTGATGTTAAAAACACCAAACTTGTAAATCTAGTGGCTCTTAAGCTGTGCACACAGTGTAAATGTGTATAAAATTGTGAAGGCCTCTTCCATTAATCGTGATTAATGTTCTCTTCTTTCGGTCACTGCGACCTTCTCTTTTCCTCTGATAAGAATTCTCCCATGTAAGGCAAGGACAGGAGCCGAGTCTCCGAAGGGAAGGGCTGCCCAGCCAAGTGTGAGGGAGATGTAGTGAGATGTGTATCGTTTAATTGGACAGGGCAACCTACTGACCTGGGACTGAGCCAACAGCCAACTCCAAAAGCTTTAGAGCAGCTCAGTGTTTATGATCAGGGGAGAGATAAAAGAGACGCTAGATGACAGACGGGGTGGAGCTGAGACGTGGGGGGAGAGGGCACAAGTAAAGAAATGGAGGATATTGAGTTGCTGTTCACAAATGAAATCTGCCTGGCATTTTTATTTTGTTGACTTGTCTTAATGAAAATAAAAATGTTCCATCACAAAACACTTCAAAGTATGACACACTGTGACTGTCTGTAAAGCAGCACAAGGAAGCAATCAAAGAGCTTTTCCCAGAATCACTGAGACTTCCCCGAAGAAAGCAGTCATCCTTTGGTGAATCAGAGGATGGAGGATGGATGTGTCACTGTTGATTTTTGCCTGGAGGTAAGGAAGGAGATGAGGGAGTGGTTAAACCTGTCATTTTCAGATTTGTAAGGTCAGTATCATTTACTAAACGTAAGTCTGATCTAGGGCTGGGCTATATCATACCGTTCACTGTAATACTGGTGTAATTTTGGGCAACGATAGGAAAATGAAATATCGCGATAGAATATGGGTAAAACGCGCATGCGCAGTGCCTTTGTTTACATACGCACATGGCGGCAACGCAGAATGAGAAGAGCGAAACTGGATCGTTAAATGAAACGGATGAACCAGAACTGGTTTGTAAAAATGCTGCAACTTCAGTGGTGTGGAACTGGTTTGGCTTTCGTCCGTCAGATACACAACAAAGCACTATTTTTGGTAGCGCATGCTAGCGGGCGTCGTTATTACCGTGTTGTTTGGAAAATACGGCACACTTAGAATCAATCCTTTGATTTTTCTGAAAATCGACAGTGCCCCGTATAATCCCGTGTGCCTTATGTATGAATTCTGGTTGTGTTTACTGACCTCGAAACGATTTTATGTACACGGCGCTCAAATCTGTCAGATGTTTCAGTCCGACTTTGCTAAGCTACGAAGCCGCACCGCTTGATGGATTGTTGGAGCATTACGGCTACCGTAGGCAGGAGCCTCGCGGAGTGATACATACTGTGCTTTAACATAATATCACCGTACTGTGTGTGTATAAGCTCTTTTTAAGTTTTGTGGATATTTTACATGGTTATGCTGAGGATATGTCGGCCAGTTTCCACTGGAAATGCCTTTTGGTTAAACTGTCAGTGAGGAAATTGCACTGTTACATTTTTATATAACTTTAATGCACATAAAAAACAGCTGCTTGTTTAAGTGAAAATACATTGATGGGTTTTTTGCACTAATAAAGTTGTGGAGTTGTAAAGTATTTTGTCTAGTGTCAATTATATCGTCAGTTATATCGTTATCGCAAATTTTCAAATGTATATCGTGATAAATACTTTTGGTCATATCGCCCTGCTCTAGTCTGATCAAGCTTTGCACATCTGGTCACTACATTTCACATCTGTGGGTTGTTCATTCACCCCACTGATCACAGCAGATGGCCCCGCCCCTCCCTGAGCCTGGTTCTGCCGGGGGTTTCTTCCTGTTAAAAGGGAGTTTTTCCTTCCCACTGTTGCCAAAGTGCTTAATCATAGGGGTTCATGTTGGGTTTTTCTCTGTATGTATTATTGTAGGGTCTACCTTACAGTATAAAGCACCTTGAGGCGACTGTTGTTGTGATTTGGTGCTGTATAAATAAAACTGGATTGAACTGAATGTTTCTTGCTAATATTGATTATAACTCAGCTTGTAGATTTCATGGTCCTGAGTCTGACGACTCAGTGTTTTGTGTTTCCTCATGTTGTTCTATGTTCTTGTTTATTCTGATTATGTCTTTCGGTAAGGTTTGCCATTTGTTAGGTCTCTGTTCTGTGCCTGCCTGCTCCCACTTCTGTGTCCCCTCTGTCTGTCCATGGTGTCACAGTGTCTGCTCGTGAATCTGTCTGTTACGTTCAGTGTCTTGTCTGGTTCTGTGTCTGTGAGTTTCCTGTTTTATTCTGAAGGTCTCTGTCTCATGTGAGTGTTCTCAGCTTTACGTCTGTGTCTCGTCAGCCCTGATTTCTCTCAGGTGTGTTCCCCTCCTGTCTCCCATCCCATGATTACTCCTGTGAGTATTTAAGCCCTGTGTGTTCTCCTGCTTGTTGCTGGTTTGTCTGTGTTGCTTCCCTGAGTCTCCCTGCGGCTCTGGTCTGGTTTCAGGTTAGTTGTGTTAGTTTTCCCAGTTTAGGTTTCTCTTAGGTTTTGTTTTGTGCCTGCTATGTTCCGGTCTGTGTGTCCATCCTTATTAATAAAGCTCACTTGCATCTGAAGCTGCCTGCATCTTGGGTCCTCTATTAAAACTCACACGGCTTGCCCTGCTAGCCGTGACAGTAGATGATTTATTCTTTCATTTAGTTACACAACTAAAACAGCTAGGAAACAATGTCAGTATTATTTTAACCAAACATTATAGACTATGATTTAATTAACATTAGTGATCTTGGTTTACACACGTATCAGCCTATGTTTAGTAGCCTGGCTCCTTTTTCCAATTCAGTTTATCTTAATAACAGCCAAACCAGAGTTTGACATTTTCTCATGAGCTGGAAATCTTTGTTCTTCAACACAGCCTGCACTCGTGTAGGCCGGCTTTCTTCTTGTTTCTTCACCAGGCTTCTTGAAGGACAGTCGAAAGATCTTCTTTGATTGAGGTTCAAGCTCTGGGGAGGTCAGTCCATGAGTTCCATTATTGTTTTCTTTTGTGATGTAAACCAAATGTCGGAGGTATTTAAAACCTAGTTTTGATTAATCATGAGCCTCATCACATGAGCCACTCTTTGGTGTTAGAACTGAAGAAGACTCCCTTTTGGATGAGAGGTGAAACGTCTTCACAAAACTTAAAGAAGTCTGTTGGATTTCTTGCTCCTTAGACTACCAGGACCTGGATGAACCAACACAGACATGGTGCAACATCAGCTGCATACAAAGAGTCTTCCATTTGATTTGTGAACATCCATTTTTGTTGTTGTTGCAGTAAAACTCAGTAAACGTGTTGTTTTGTTGCAATACTGACACCATTTACAATGTTATGACAGTGAAGAGCAGGATGCTGAGGTTGTAATAATCATCTTGTTCCTCACATAACCTGCTTTTTTTTAGTCTGGTCCAACTGTTAAATTAGAGCCAGATCATTAAATAAATAATATTTGATTTAAATCTATATGATGCTTTTACTAAGAAACATACTCATGCATAGGCAACACGTTCTCACTCCAAAATTTCAATTTACTTATTTTTCACCTTAAAAGTATGTCACTGTTGCTCTTGTTCATGTCGAATAAAGTTCAAGATGTAATTCTTAGAAGTCCTAAAAGTGCATAAAGTGGATTAAGACATACTGTATCAGAGCCATCTGCCGTTCAACGCTGGGGGATATGGTTGAATAATCCAGAAAAGTACATAAGTCCACTTTGAGTTGGTACAGTTTTGTCAAACAGTGTACCTTCGTGCTTGAGCAGGTTGCTGTACAGACGACTGAGCAGGTAAAGTCAGACAGTGTGAGATAAAAGGGTTTAAAAAAACACAAAATGTTTGTATCTGTGCCAAATAAAATGATCAGACTGCAAAAAAAGAAACAACCAAAATCTAAGGATAATCGAATCAGAAGTGTTGCCTGCATAATAAACCTTTATTGTAACACTTCATACAAGTTATGAACCGTTTCATTTAAGATTACACAGGAATCTTATTGGAAAGCATGTGCTGATTTGTAAATGGATTCGCTTGCTAGGTTTGTTCATTAATATGTATTGGTATTGTACAACTGCAGGCAGAGCTCTGTAACCCAGCTACAGCCATCAAGGGTACCCATAAAAGATAGTTGGAGCCGCCGTCACATTATAAGTTTGTAGACTTTATGAAAACGAAGCATCAATGTCAGCTTTGTCACTGTCTTTGAATTCTAACTTGGTTAGCTCTAATTCTTGAATTACAGTAACTTTGACTTGCTGCCTTCAGAAAGACTTGAGATCTATTCAAGCAAACAGGTCATCTGAACATATCTAGTTGAGCCTTATTAGTACTTGATATATTCAAGAAATCCATCATCAACAAAATTATTTGCTAAAATTGAATGTACAGTGAGTTGATGCCAGCAGAGAAAAGAAAAGGTTTCATGTGGATTATTTGATGCTAAAGGTCAGCAGCTGAGTGGGAGGTAAGGCAAGGGGAGTGGTGGGACAGCAAGGCGGGCAGTCACCCCCTCTCAGAATCTGTGGGAGTTAATATGACACTGTGGGGGTGAGCTGGGGGAGTAGGGTGGGGGGAACTAATGATACTTACTGAATCGGGGGACATTCCTGACCTTGGCTGCTGCCCACAGGGGTTCAGGGTAGCATGGCAGCTTATTTGTGTATATTATCACTGACCTAAAGACCTCTTCTGTTTGAAGTGTCAGCAGTGGTTTTTCTTCTTCTATCCTCTTTTGTCCTCTCGTCCTCCTGCTCAAACATGTTTGCAACAACATGTACATCTTTACTTCTGCGGCTCTGCATTCATGTGTATGTGCTGTGTGAAACAGCAAAGGGCGACATCACCAAGAGACTGACGGGGTTTGTTTCTCTCTTTGTCTCTAGGAAGCTGACTCTCTGCCAGGCCCTGACCTTTGTCCTGCTGCTGGTCCTTCCCGTGTGCCTGTCCTCCCCACAGAGTGTAAGCCCAACCCACCCACATCAGCACAAGTCACTGCATGGCCTGAATAGCTCATCAGCTAAGGCTCCTTTTTAAATGACGTGACTCTGTGGAAGCTTCCTAAGCTGAGTTGTCATGAGTTTGGTTCTTAAGCTTAACCAAACTGAGGCTGGGATAAACCATCATTTTCATTTTCAAACTTTTATTTAACTTTTATCTAAGCGACTTATATATCATGTTTAACCTGAGTAGCAAAAGACTGTGGGGGGTCGCTGTTCTTGCTGGCTCCAGTGACCCTTGACCTCCTGGTTAGCTGTCGAGCTGGTGGGTAACAGACGTCTCCGAAAACGTCGGAGCACTTTTGCAAACATATGATGTCTTGATAAACCGAGCAGATATTTGAAGTTTACACAGCTACATTCTCGCCTGAAAATGTCTTAAAATTTTATTTTGTGACCCAGAAAGAGGAATAAGAGTAATATTAAAACTAAGTAGCTGCCGCCATTGTTGGAAACTGGAATTGGCTGGGCCGCGCTATGAATTCTGGGATATGATGAGCCACGAAAGATACACCTACAAATGTGGCCTCAGGAGGATGCAGCCTCTGAATTTAGACACCCCCATAGTTTAGCTAAGAATTCACTTTTTTTAAGCTAACAAAAATCGCTCACGCTCAAGCCAACAAATGTTCTGGTGTTAATTATAGACTGTATATAAAAGATAAACATAGCCACCTTGATGAAAAGGTCACACATTAGTTTTAAACTCTTAATAGCTTTGGACAGATTGTGTTTTGGAATGACCAGAGGTTGGAGGGCTAACGTATTAGCTCAGCTCTAGCTAGCAAGCTTGGTTAGTACGCTAACCAACAACTCTACCTTGCAGCAGGATGGATTATTTGTAATAAAATTTTCCAGAAAGCACCAACACCAATCAGCTGTAGCTGTGTAGTTTGAGACACCTGTCATTAAAAGCAGCTATGACCCTGACTTCAGTGTCAAGATGGCTGTTAAAAAATAAAAACTCGCTCATGCCCTAGTAGAAACAGGATTCTTTGTACCAATTCTACATTGAGCTAATTTTTCAGTCCCAGAGGAGACAGCTTGATGGTAATGAGACACATGAATCAAGAATGGAGACACTGATCAGTAAATCAATGGTCAGTAAGTGTGCTGTCAAAAATGAAAGAGTGACCTAAGAGAGGTTGAAAGGTAAACAAAATAGCACTACTGGTGATTTATTTTTTCTGTTAGTTGTTATTGATTCATCCACTGATGTATACTGTTGGTATTTCTCCTTTTTAATGAAAAATCATTATAATATTTATCTTTTTTGGTGTATTTTAAATATCTTTGATCTTAATAGTTGTAAATGTTACAATTTTCCTCTTATGGCGCTCCATAAATTGTATTCCCACAGATTTTGAGGAATTCACTGAAAGTTGGATGACGTATGTGTTGAGTTGTGCAAGAATGGAAGAGTGTTTTAACAAATGGCATCATGCTTTATTTGCACGTGAAACCTGCCAGCGCCCAAAGCCATATCCCAAAGCCGCCCCCACGTTATCCTGCCTTTATGCCTTCTTTTTCTTACAGTTGACAGAGTTAAATATTGTGATTAAGGCCATTTGTGAGGAAGAAAAATCCCAACTCTCAGGTCCCAAAGAGGAAAATCCAGCTCATTTAGATAATAATAAGCCAATCACAGCCAATAGACTAGTCACAGCGATTGTGCTGATTGGCTTTTTTTGCAGGGTGTTTGTCCTCTGATGGTATTTTGTCTTGGACAGAGGAGCGCTCCTCCGAGCCAGCATCCTCATTGTCTCTTATTCTGTTGTGTTTGTCGCTGCTACGCCACCTTTTCCCATCTTACCGCATCTTTCATCGCTATTTGTCTTGATGTCAAGCAGACAACCATTCAACCTTCCCCCAGGGCTGGCTGGAATAACCACACTCAGACACTGCCCCCCCCTCCCAGCTGCTCTCACACCTCAAACAGACCAATGCAAAGGATCCATTCTTCATTTTCGTGTTACAGTTGTGTCATTTCAAAAAGACTAGTAACACATTATTTTCAATCCTTGTTTTAGAGTTGTTTACACTGCTGAAACATCTTTTGCGCTCTGTCGTTGTTGCAGCTGTGCTGGCAGCGTCTCGGGTGGCCACGGCAAAAACAGAACACGAAATACACCAGACTTGGTTATGGTGTAACCCTGCCACTCGCTTGGTGTATTTCCCCTTGGATTCAGAGAACAGCATGTACAGATGTTATTGCTTCACTTTTACAGGGCAGTGATGCTGCTGCATTGCTTTGTTCTCTCTGGGAACTTTGGTTTATGGCTACAAAGAAACAGCCATTTCAGTTACTGTGTAAGCCTTACTGCAGCGCCCCCTGTTGTGTGGACACCAGTATCTGCAGGTTGTTTACGTGTCTTTAAGTGTTTATAGATACTGCAGCCCCCATAATTATCAAAAACGTCTATACTATGTGAAATCATATGCTTACAACTGCTACTGATATTTAGTGATTAATAAGAAAAACTGCATTCATCACCACAAAAAACAATCATTCGTCTCTTAACACCGAAACTGTTAAATGAATTCATGACTGATAAAAAAATTACAAGGAGCAAATGAAATAAAAGAGGCAAAAACGTGGACAAATATGGATGTAAAATCCAAATTTAGAGTAACACTCATACTATAATAACATAACAACAAAGTTGCACAGGTCAAATGCTTGAAATATTTACCTGAGACTTGAACAACAGAATAGTTCAAATCTTTAACCCCGACTCCAAAAACTGCATGTTAAATTTGCAGATTAGGATTTGTTTCTTTGGCACAAAACTCACATTTTTAACTAGAGAGCTTCAACTTTTACACAACTTTACACAGATTAAAAGTTTGAAACAAGAAAACCATTTTCACTTCAATATGACCACAAACTACAGTAATTATCTTAATTACATTGATGCTTTCTTGCTTTATATGGAGCACAAGTGTCATTTTTTGCAGTTATATTTTATACGCTTTATAGATCTTTATCGCCTGTTCGTCTCATAATGAGCCTGATTGCAGAGTGCCACATTCAGTTGATTTTTGTGAGGTAGAGTCAAAGGACACATCAGACAGCCCTCTATATCAGTGTGTATAGACCCAAGAGAAAAAAGTGTGGGTCGGAGGTTTCAGGCTTTGTCCAGCCAGCTTACAGAATGGAAACAGTTATGTTAGGTCGGACAGGCGAGCAGTCGAACAACGTTACACTGTGGCAGTCTGTGTACCTGCACGCTGGACCGCTGACTACAGAGACGTAGACTCTTTACTCTGTCTCTCTTTCTTTATGCAGTTTGCTTTGTGCAAAGAAGATACTTTTTTCTCTTTTTGGTGTGATTGGGGGAGGAGAGATGGGGGCATCGTAAAGGTCATAGGTCAACTTAGTTCATTAGAAAGCTAGTCCATCCCATTGACAGCTGTTATCAAGGCTAATTTGGTTTGCGCTGACGCAAATGAGAGTGACCTCAGGTGACCCTGCCATTAAACAGTGGAGAGTTATAGCAAAGGTCGCTCTCAGCTTTGTCTGTAATGTTGTAATTTTTTTATTATGAGTCACTTTGTCGGGTTTTTTCTCCACACATGTAAATGCCAGAAGTTCAAAGTACAGAGGATTTGTTTTGAAGTTTTGGATGTTGGAGTTTTTGCATGTTGATTTATGGATACCAAAAGCCATTTAATGTTGAGCTCGGGGGATTCAGAGGGCTTTTAATAACAGTTCTTACATGATGAATTTTATCTTTTGTAAAGTGGCTGTCACACTTTGAAAAACAGGATTGATGTAACCCTGAGGTGAAACTGTTCGTCATGTACTGCAGTCAGGAAACATGAAATGGCTAAATCACAGTTTATCTCCTGACTGTGCAGCTACATGAAGCAGTTTTCACAGTCACTGCTGATCTGTTTTTGAAGGGTTGCATTGTTTTCAGCTCATCATATCCTCTAACTTTTGTTTTTATAGTTCTGTCAACATGTTTACAGTGCAGACTAACCTGTTACTGGCTCCCTGTTAAACCCAGAATTAAGTTTAAAATCCTCTCAAACAAGTTCCTGAATAATCCGTCACCATCGAGTCTTAAAGACCTCACAGTACCATATCACCCCAACAGAGCACTTTGCTCTCATAATGCATAATCCTACGTCATGTAAAGGTAGAATGGGAGTCCTGATAAACCTTTTTGATAGAGGTGGATCAGGTGACCCTTAATCCACCTTTAGACATGCTGAAATAGGCTTAGGCTATTCCATGATGCACTGACTGTTTCTTCTTCATTCACCTTTTTCACTCATGTGTTCAGCAGATGGCCCCGCCCCTCCCTGAGCCTGGTTCTGCCGGGGGTTTCTTCCTGTTAAAAGGGAGTTTTTCCTTCCCACTGTTGCCAAAGTGCTTAATCATAGGGGTTCATGTTGGGTTTTTCTCTGTATGTATTATTGTAGGGTCTACCTTACAGTATAAAGCACCTTGAGGCGACTGTTGTTGTGATTTGGTGCTGTATAAATAAAACTGGATTGAACTGAATGTTTCTTGCTAATATTGATTATAACTCAGCTTGTAGATTTCATGGTCCTGAGTCTGACGACTCAGTGTTTTGTGTTTCCTCATGTTGTTCTATGTTCTTGTTTATTCTGATTATGTCTTTCGGTAAGGTTTGCCATTTGTTAGGTCTCTGTTCTGTGCCTGCCTGCTCCCACTTCTGTGTCCCCTCTGTCTGTCCATGGTGTCACAGTGTCTGCTCGTGAATCTGTCTGTTACGTTCAGTGTCTTGTCTGGTTCTGTGTCTGTGAGTTTCCTGTTTTATTCTGAAGGTCTCTGTCTCATGTGAGTGTTCTCAGCTTTACGTCTGTGTCTCGTCAGCCCTGATTTCTCTCAGGTGTGTTCCCCTCCTGTCTCCCATCCCATGATTACTCCTGTGAGTATTTAAGCCCTGTGTGTTCTCCTGCTTGTTGCTGGTTTGTCTGTGTTGCTTCCCTGAGTCTCCCTGCGGCTCTGGTCTGGTTTCAGGTTAGTTGTGTTAGTTTTCCCAGTTTAGGTTTCTCTTAGGTTTTGTTTTGTGCCTGCTATGTTCCGGTCTGTGTGTCCATCCTTATTAATAAAGCTCACTTGCATCTGAAGCTGCCTGCATCTTGGGTCCTCTATTAAAACTCACACGGCTTGCCCTGCTAGCCGTGACAGTAGATGATTTATTCTTTCATTTAGTTACACAACTAAAACAGCTAGGAAACAATGTCAGTATTATTTTAACCAAACATTATAGACTATGATTTAATTAACATTAGTGATCTTGGTTTACACACGTATCAGCCTATGTTTAGTAGCCTGGCTCCTTTTTCCAATTCAGTTTATCTTAATAACAGCCAAACCAGAGTTTGACATTTTCTCATGAGCTGGAAATCTTTGTTCTTCAACACAGCCTGCACTCGTGTAGGCCGGCTTTCTTCTTGTTTCTTCACCAGGCTTCTTGAAGGACAGTCGAAAGATCTTCTTTGATTGAGGTTCAAGCTCTGGGGAGGTCAGTCCATGAGTTCCATTATTGTTTTCTTTTGTGATGTAAACCAAATGTCGGAGGTATTTAAAACCTAGTTTCGATTAATCATGAGCCTCATCACATGAGCCACTCTTTGGTGTTAGAACTGAAGAAGACTCCCTTTTGGATGAGAGGTGAAACGTCTTCACGAAACTTAAAGAAGTCTGTTGGATTTCTTGCTCCTTAGACTACCAGGACCTGGATGAACCAACACAGACATGGTGCAACATCAGCTGCATACAAAGAGTCTTCCATTTGATTTGTGAACATCCATTTTTGTTGTTGTTGCAGTAAAACTCAGTAAACGTGTTGTTTTGTTGCAATACTGACACCATTTACAATGTTATGACAGTGAAGAGCAGGATGCTGAGGTTGTAATAATCATCTTGTTCCTCACATAACCTGCTTTTTTTTAGTCTGGTCCAACTGTTAAATTAGAGCCAGATCATTAAATAAATAATATTTGATTTAAATCTATATGATGCTTTTACTAAGAAACATACTCATGCATAGGCAACACGTTCTCACTCCAAAAGCGTACCATATGATTCCATGTGACAAATCGTCAGTGTTACACTTTCAGTCCCCAAACACGTTCCTATGTTATGCGTTTGAAACATGAGAACCATTTGGATTGAATCTACACATGTGCATTTATTTTACTTTTTCATCATGAATCGCTTTGGAAAACACACAAGGTTAGGCATAAGGTTAGGGCTGGAATACACAACTGGAACTTGTGTTACCGCCGGCAGCGTCCTTCTGTTGGATTCCATCCACAATCGGGTGCGTATCGTGGGGACGCGGAAGGTTACCTTTAGCTTTCCCATGGAACGCCTCGGGTGTGACAAATCGTTGGCATGCTGGCATAAAGTCTTTATTAGATAACTGTTTGAAATCATTTTTCTTCAGCTTGTCTCTGTCAGTGCACATGCTGCCTCTTTTGGATTCATTTCAAACATAATCTTCAGTATTGTTTAAATATTGTAGATATGAATCAGTTTAAATACATGTAACCAACTTTCCGCCTGACATGTTTTGTGTACTTGTGTACTTGCTTTCTTTGACTCCAGCCATCCATGACAGCGAGTCTGCTGCAGCTGTTGCATGTGTGCAAAGAGTTAAACGTGTGTGTGCAGTATGAGAAACCAGTGGGAACACTGCCAGTTTCAGTCCTCCTCCAGGGCAGAAACTGTGGAATGTGTTTGAGGAGCACCACTGAGGTTTCTCTAATCACTTTTATTGTTCCGCTGATCCTGATCCACCAGGCTCACAAGGTCGACTGTTGTTCTTCGTACATCTGCTCTTTAAATAGATTTATCTGGCTCCAGGATTTTCCCTCCCACAAATGATATTTCATCGTTCTCTGCTTTCTCCCTTACGCACGACACAAACGACTGGGAGTTGCTGACAGTGGCCAGTTGCCACCTAACAGCTCTGAACATGCAGGACATGAGTGCAGAGTGATGCTGCAGAGTAGAGCACAGTAACAACAGAGCAGGGAGTCGAGTTGTTTCTGCACTTTCAATCTCTCAGCAAGAACTTAAACATTCGTGACTGTAGAGTGGCAGTTTTTCAAAGAAATATAATATTTTAAAAAATAACACAGTAGCACATGGATCAAGATTATTATGAGCCCGTCACAGAGGAGTAAAAATAGGATGGAAACCGGTGTGTGGCTAGGAAAGTCAGTGTTCAACCTCTAGGCAACCACTTTTAGTCACAAGGTAGTTGCACAGTTTGCCTGGTAGAAGGCAACATGTCTCTAAACAGTTGCGTCGTGGCTTGGTGCTGCGGTGCACTCACTCAGATTTCTAAATGCAGACAGCAAGTTGACATCAGTCTGAGTCAAAGCGTGTTACCTTTTCATACCAACCCCAGCAGTGTTCCTCAGGTGTATCATGATTTCATGTAAAACCCACAACGTCTTCTTTATTTTATTACCTTTAATGCTGTGGACTGTGACTATAAGCCTGTCATTAGTATGTGTGTAATGTAACATAACACATGGTCTACAATATTCATTGACATATTAATCGTTTGCATAAATGCTGAGACTAAGACTACATGTGTAAATGGAACATTTTTAGACTGAAAGAAACATGTCATGGAAGACAATAGCACACAAAGCTCTAAGCGGCCAGTGCATAGATAAAGAATGCCTGTGCCTGTAGATTAGTGCCACAACTATAGTTAAACTTCTGTGCAGATACTGTGAATTAAAGAAAAACCTCTGGTTATAACCACAGATTTAAAAATACATAGGTGCAACATGTGTTACTGCAAAACTGCCATCTGTTACTGTGACTCTTGTGACCTAAATAACAGAGAGATATGATAGAAACCTGATGCTTCCAATACAAACACTCAATCTACATTTTATAAAAGGTTTCAGCGCGTACACTCATTTGGCGTCTACCTGGTCTTCTCCCGGTGTCCTGCTCTCATGTTCGTGTTACCTGTTCTTAAAGCTGTCTTTGTAATTGTCTCTCTTTGTTTTATGCTTTTTTTCCAGCCCTCCTGGATTTCGGCATGGGGTCCTAACAGCGACGATTCATCGGTGCATCCAGCTCGCACACGGAGGCAGCTGCACTTCAGAAATGAGTGGGCAACATGGAGCGGCTGGTCTGTGTGCTCACGCACCTGTGGGGGCGGAGCATCTGTGCGGTCACGCACCTGCATCACAAGGTTAGCACGGGAGAAAATATGGACAGTTTTTCAAATTTCATGCGACGACGACGTTTCAGTCGGACTTCAGAATTTGAGTAAAAAATCAGCTGAAGCCTTTGTTTTGGAAAAACCTTCATAGAGATTTTTGAAGGGATATAAAAATTATATTTAAACATGTTTAAGCCTCTGATGCTTCAAAACGGATAATGTGTTTCTAACTTAACTCACTGATGTTGATCTAGGTACTGTCAATCAGGCTTTTAGTGACTGCAGCGTAAAGTTCAAGTCCACAGACATATCAAGCATATTCATAACTCAATTTTACTTCATTACAGTTTGATCCAAATATTTAATTCATTTCTCGAGTTTGCAGCAGTCTGCACACTGCATCGTTTGTGTGTTTCCTGCTGTTCCCTTAACTAATCCTATACACCTCTTTTATTTCTGTGTCCCAGGAACCCAGTGGGTGGACCATGTGCAGGAGATCCCAGACAGTACAAGATCTGCAACACCAAGGTCCTTTCAACAAAAAGGCTTTTGGTCTTTATTAAAAACACATTTAATGCAAACACTGTAGAGCAATGGCTGATGTTTGCTCGTGAAAGAATGTCCAGGGCGTAACGATCAGCGTCTTTCAGGGTGTGATCTGGAATTTCACTGACAGATTAACCTGTGTCTGCACCGCGGCGGCAGTCCTGCCACTGTTTGCGCTTCATGATAAAGCAATAATGTGTCTCTGTATGCAGAGTAATTGTTACAATGTGGCAATAGAAACGGTTACACTGAGAAAGTTCAAAATCAGGTAGAAGGTTTCCTTCGATGTGAAGCCGTTTTTTCCCCATTTGTTAATGTGCACTTAGTTAAAGCCATATCGTATGGCATGGACGTAACAAAGGTTAATCCTCAAGGACGTCAGTGTGTTGATGCTGTGTGTCTGTGTGTGCAGGACTGTCCCCCTGGCTCGGAGGATTTCCGAGAGATGCAGTGTGCTGCCTTTAATGACAGGCCTCTAGTGGCTGGCAACTCCTTCAGATGGACCACCTTTCATGGAGGTCAGTGAGATGATTCACCCTCTTGCTACTTCTTCAGTATATGTTGTTGTTGTTGTTGTTGTGCAGTGAAGAGATCAGTTTTGGATGTAACTAGTCCCAAACGGCTTGTTATAGATTGACCATATGTATGCTGAGACAGATGGCTCATTTATGCAATGTGTGGTTTTTTTATATATATATATATATATATATTATATATAACAACACCCAGCTCCCCCCTGCGGGCAGTTTATCCTTCAAGCTCGGGTCCTCTACCAGAGGCCTGGGAGCTTGAGGGTCCTGCGCAGTATCTTAGCTGTTCCCAGGACTGCGCTCTTCTGGACAGAGATCTCCGATGTTGTTCCCGGGATGTGCTGGAGCCACTCCCCTAGCTTGGGAGTCACCGCACCTAGTGCTCCGATTACCACGGGGACCACCGTTACCTTCACCCTCCACATCCTCTCAAGCTCTTCTCTGAGCCCTTGGTATTTCTCCAGCTTCTCGTGTTCCTTCTTCCTGATGTTGCTGTCATTCAGAACCGCTACATCGATCACTGCGGCCGTCTTCTTCTGTTTGTCTACCACCACTATGTCCGGTTGGTTAGCCACCACCATTTTGTCCGTCTGTATCTGGAAGTCCCACAGGATCTTAGCTCGGTCATTCTCCACCACCCTTGGGGGCATCTCCCATTTTGACCTCGGGACTTCCAGGTTATACTCGGCACAGATGTTCCTGTACACTATGCCGGCCACTTGGTTATGGCGCTCCATGTATGCCTTGCCTGCTAGCATCTTGCACCCTGCTGTTATGTGCTGGATTGTCTCTGGGGCATCTTTACACAGCCTGCACCTGGGGTCTTGCCTGGTGTGATAGACCCCAGCCTCTATGGATCTTGTACTCAGAGCTTGTTCTTGTGCTGCCCTGATTAGTCCCTCTGTGCTGTCTTTCAGTCCAGCTTTGTCCAGCCACTGGTAGGATTTCTGGATATCAGCCACCTCCTCTATCTGCCGGTGGTACATACCGTGCAGGGGCCTGTCCTTCCATGATGGTTCCTCGCCTTCCTCCTCTTTCTTGGGTTTCTGCTGCCTGAGGTATTCACTGAGCACTCGGTCAGTTGGGGCCATCTTCCCAATGTATTCTTGGATGTTCGTTGTCTCATCCTGGACTGTGGTGCTGACACTCACCAGTCCCCGGCCTCCTTCAAGAAAAACATGATTTTCATGCAGGACAATGCTCCATCACACGCGTCCAAGTACTCCACAGCGTGGCTGGCAAGAAAGGGTATAAAAGAAGAAAAACTAATGACATGGCCTCCTTGTTCACCTGATCTGAACCCCATTGAGAACCTGTGGTCCATCATCAAATGTGAGATTTACAAGGAGGGAAAACAATACACCTCTCTGAACAGTGTCTGGGAGGCTGTGGTTGCTGCTGCACGCAATGTTGATGGTGAACAGATCAAAACACTGACAGAATCCATGGATGGCAGGCTTTTGAGTGTCCTTGCAAAGAAAGGTGGCTATATTGGTCGCTGATTTGTTTTGGTTTTGTTTTTGAATGTCAGAAATGTATATTTGTGAATGTGGAGATGTTATATTGGTTTCACTGGGAAAAATAAATCATTGAAATGGGTATATATTTGTTTTTTGTTAAGTTGCCTAATAATTATGCACAGTAATAGTCACCTGCACACACAGATATCCCCCTAAAATAGCTAAAACTAAACACAAACTAAAAACTACTTCCAAAAACATTCAGCTTTGATATTAATGAGTTTTTTGGGTTCATTGAGAACATGGTTGTTGTTCAATAATAAAATTATTCCTCAAAAATACAACTTGCCTAATAATTCTGCACTCCCTGTATGTATATGTATATATATGTATGTATATGAACATTTTCTACGCCCACAGTTTACTCTCTACAGGCATCATTTTATCACCAGATCAAAGGAAAAATGGTTTTCTTTCAAAAGATGCTTCCTTGAAAGCAAACGTTCCTATTTGATCTGCAGGCCTCTGAGGAGAAGAGTGATATCTAACATGGAGATCGATTATAATTGAAAGAGAGACGTTTTCTATGTTGTCTTCAGAAACACATTTTTAATACTAGAAAACACAAAAAAACCTGCACACCAATAAAGCAATTCCTAGGCACTCGTGGCTTTTAGACCAGATATATATGATATGTAGTTTTTCTGCTACTTGTGGGCATCGTGACGGGACAGATGGCACCACACTAACACTTACCATCAGCCGCCTGCTCGGTCCTAACACTGAATTTAAACCACGACTGTAAAATGAAATGGTTTACTGTAAGGGGACTCATCATTTGGGCGCAAAAGGAAATCAGTTTCCCACAGTTTGACTGTGTCAATAGATTTATGTTCCCTTCTTCGTTAATCATACATAACAAACCACAAATCTTCAATAAAACCCATCAAACAAGTTAGTGCGTATCAAAAACCCACAGTAAGCTGTAAAGTCTATCCTAATGTGTCTTTTGGGCTTAATCTGTGTAGAATATAACAAACTACAGCAAAATGTCTGGAAATGAATTTAAAAGGTTTTTCCCAATAACATTCAGACCCTCGATGAGCATGCTGATGTGTCCATATAAAACAGCACTTTTATCTATTTTCCAGTGACTCAGACGTATAGCTCGTGGATGTGCAGAGACCGTGTTTTTTAAGGCCCACACAGACTGTAGCTAAACATTACAAAAGCTCGGCAGCTGTACGCAGCTGTAGTTCGTGTGTTTGTGGCAGCCGTGTAGCTCTCACGTCCTGCTGTGGCCTACTAGAAGTTTAATCCCAGGACTTTGTTGCTCCTCTCTGCTCGTTCAGTTTGCTCTTTTTCTCCATGTTCTGGTTGTTTTTGCTCTTCAGTCACCTCCCCGCTGTCTCTTTGCTTCACCTATTTTCCCATAATATACTAATGAGCCACTGACTGAATATCTTCCCTGCCAGGCTCTAACCCCTGTGAACTCAGCTGCTTGGCCTTGGGTCACAACTTCTACTACAACTTTGGCCGAGTGCTCGACGGCACAGCCTGCGACAAGGACTCAGGAGCAGTGTGTGTGAACGGACGCTGCCTGGTGAGTGGTACCCGGTCTGTGTGTGTGTCAGTGTTTCCTATGTTTGCTTATTTTAAAGCAGACCTATTATGGATTTCCTTGTTTTCTGTCATTCATAAACAATGGCACATGCTTATGTTGAACATGGCCGAGGATTCAGATACGAAGGTCAGTCTGTTTCAGGTAGTTTTTCCTGCTCTTGGGTCAGTATGATGTCACGGAGAGGGGATATTCCTAATATGGGCACTTGATTTTCACACCTGTGACTGCAGATGTCACGCCCAGTCTATACCATTTTCTAATGCAAAAATCAGGATATTTTTCTCACCACGCTATAGTCTAAAACATTTTAAAGTCATGATAATACGATTTTATATGTGGATGCTTTGTGCCAAATTGAGAGTTACAGTTGATTTTTGTTCCTTTCCTACTAAAAAACAAATAATTTCACTTTCTGTCAAATAAATATTACATCAAGAGAGTTATGTGTCCATTCAGTCATCTGAGGTGCTCCGGCACTCAGTCACTCATGTCTATGGAAAAAATGAACAGGAGCTGTACTTCTGGAAACAGAGACAGCCTTAAAAACTCATCCAAGCTTTCAAATGACGGCGATGTCAAAAGAAAACTGGCCCGACTCTCTTGTTCCTTCAGCTCCACTCTGTTGAGGTATAAGTGATGTTGACCAGTCTGACTGGAACTCTCTGGAGAAGTGAACTCCATGCTGTGCGTTTGGACCACAGTTCTCTCATCAGTGTAGACTGCAGCCTTCAGTTAGCATTATGGCTCTGCTGAGCTCTCCACAATCCCACATCTAGCCTGTCCCCTTCTCATCTCTCCTACCCTCACACGGATGGGGACGGGGTAGGAAATGAACACGTCTCGTGGGTCCTGGAGCCCGTGCGCTGTTGGGAAATGCATGCATAACACTCAGCAGACACATCTGCTGCAAGGGAAGACGCTCACTGCTGAAGCTATTTTTACACAGCCCACAAAGGATTAATTTGTGTCTGTGTTTACATATGCTGCATGTGCATACGTGTGTGTTTGTGTGTGTGCATGCTCACATGTTGCGTGTGGCACATATAAGAGGATTTATGGGCCACAGACTTGTGCTGGCCTAGGTCAGAGCAGCCCTGGGCCTGAAACAAGAATCAGATGCAGCCTGCAGCTCGTGGAGTCCTGCAGGTAACAAACTGAGTTCAGGCAGGTGAACACATGAACACAGGGCCGTGTGTGTGCAGTGTATGTGTAGATAATCCTTCACAGCTAAAACTGCAGTGTTTTTTTATTTTTATGTACACCACACAAAATTATCTAAACTCTTTTCAGTTTAAGAAATGATTTAATTCTGCAATTACTAGCTATGTTTTAGCTGCTCCCTAGCCACAGCAGGCAGCACCACATGTTTGATTTGGTATGTTTTTTACCCTGGATGCCCTCCTGATCCAACCCCAAAGTGGATTTATTGTCTCTGGCTGAAATGGAGAGTCCATCAGGATTGGCTGGTTTGTTTTAGCCTGCCTCAAGTGGCCACTTAAGAAACTGCAGATTTTGATACTTGATTAGTTTTGACTTTAAGAAAAAGGATAGTTTTCTCTTCAGCTGTGGAAGTTACCAGTGGGAAAGCTCTCGTCCTTTGGATGACATAACTGATTAAATTACTGATCCTAATTGTTCATTTTCTATTGAACGACTAATCAGTGAACTAACCGTTTCAGTTCTAGACTGTAGAAGAGCTGCTCAGCAACAACTTCAACCATTCAATTTACATGTATACATCTGCTTGCATGTCTAAATGCCACAGCATCCATATCTTCTTGTGTGCACACAGATCATGTGTTTTTGATTAAATAGGTTCCCAAGATTATTGATCTCTAGTGTGGGAACCTCTTTGATTGGGTTGCAAAGCAGAAATGGAGACCACAGAAGAACACAGCCACTGTCGTCTTTCTAGCAACAGATTCTCCACACACCATAAAACATTCTGCTCGTCTTTGCTGCTCTTCACTCTGGCATTTACAGAGACGACTCCAACCCGCTCTGCCCTCTTGAGGCCCTGGGGTACAGTTTTTCCACAAAGCAAATGTTTGTAAGAGCAAGCAAATGATAGAGAGAAGCAAATACGAGAAAGAAAGAAAGAGTGAAGAGAGCTAAGGCCCGGCAGTAGCTGGAGGTGACTACATGGCAAAGAAAAGGCCAAAAGAAAGGTTACAAGCTTCTCAGCAGAAAATGCACACTGTTAGGAAAAACAGGAGCGACATTAATCAAAGCAAACTGTCCTTCTCAAAGCGTTTGTCTGTGTTTATCACAGACGCCTGGCTGTGACTTCATCTTAGGCTCAAAGCAGCAGGTGGATGCCTGCATGGTGTGTGGCGGACACAACGCCACCTGCCTGCACCACAAGAGTGTGTACCAGAGCAACAGTCTGGAGGCAGGTAGGAAAAACACACACACACACACACACACACACACACACACACACACACACACACACACACACACAAAAGCAATGAAATGCCAACACAGCATGGGGATATTTCCAGTCCCTCCTCTGTTTTTTTTCCTACCCAAATGCTATTAGTCATTCAAGCTCAGGGAACTGTTCCCTGATGAAGTGAACATTAACCATGGCAACACTTTTACCAAATAAAAGCAGTTGGCTGCCTTCCAGGAGGAATTGGGCTAACAACAGCTACAAAATTACAGTTGATTCAGGAAAGAGGAGGAAGAACACAAAGTTCTTCGGGCCATTCTGGCTCGGTGCATTTTCTACCTTCATCAGCACTTGTACTCAAGAGGATAATGTGGGGTCTGACTGCATGCTGGGAAGAGGTTTTCAGAAGCTTGTCTGCCTGTATGCCCTATCTGAAAAGAGAAATAACAGGTTAGAAAACACAAGTATTCACTACTTAAACCAGGCCAGCAAACAAACTGTTTCTAACTCAGTTTACTTTGAAATACACAATTTAATCACATGAAAATGTATTTCAATTATTAAACAAAGCAAAAACAAAGCAGCAGGCAGAGCTTCTCACTTGGATACATGTTCTTCAAGTTCATCTCCAGCCTCTTGACTTCACCCTCCATCTATGTGCTACGCATGTTCCCCCGTATACTGCAGACAAACACCACACACTGTGTAGCAGTATTATACTGCATTGTTTGCCCTGTTTAATTGAATTAAGAATTCAAATGTTAACATTAAGTCATCAGCTGGTGAGCAAACCATGGATAAGTGTCTGTATACAGAGGTCAAGACTTCATAGACTTCACAGTATTGGTATTCAACCAAAATTCTTTTTGCAAAAACACCAGTTGCCATCTAGTGGCCTTGCACGTTTAAGGCACTTTGGCTACATTTTGATGTGATTTTTGAACACGGCAGCTTTTGGAATTTGTTGGCTGCTTTATCTTCAGAATAGTTACTGATATGAGTTTGGAGGTTTGTTAAGGGGGCATTCCTATTCGGCTGGGAGCATTCATCTAATGAATGGAAACCTCAACATAATACAGAGGTTTCATGTTATTCTCAAATGTTAATGGTCTGAGAATAACAGATGGAAATAAACAAAAAATAAACATCAGATTCTGGGCAATTAAACCTAATTACAACGCCTAACACCTCAGGCGTGTCACTTTGGCTCTGTAACAGTGGTTCCCTCTCACAGCTTATTGTGTAGGCAGATCAGAGGTGATAGATGAAGTCCTGGCCCATAATGGCTCAGATTGAGCAAGAAGAACATGGCTGATAAAGGCTGCTTTGTCTGGGTGACTCAGCAGCCTCGAAGGGCTCTTTTTCCTTTCCTTCACCGGTGGAGGGAAGGCCGATCAAGAGGGGCAGCACGAAACGGTTCTTTCCAAGCTCTAAATGTACATGGCCCCGAGCTCATCGCTGATCACATGCCTGCCACTTTGACATTTCAAAACACTATATCATCATAAAGCCCTGCAGATTCACCTCGAGAATAGTTTTTCTCTGAAACTGGTGAAAAGAAAAACCAGAGTGAGACACTATTTATACGTCATGATAAATGAGCTTCATGCTGTTGATGCTTTACGCTCGGGGACACCCCTGAGACCTTTTCTATTTCCTGAAATATCAGTCTGTAAGGAATGGTTGGGATTTTACCTCATCCATATTTCTTTTTCTTTGTGCTTAATTAGGTTTAATATTACTGACATTAAAGATCCCGTTTGTCTTATAATGACACGTTACAAACCACAGCCTACAAGTGTACAGCAAGCTCTTTTAAAAGCTACAATCATGTGATTAATAATCTAGGTTTTTTGTGAGTCATTGATTACAGAGCCTTTACTGACTGCTCAGTTACACAAAGGTAGACCCTGAGTGTCAGGTGCACAGTACAGTCTGAATGCTTCTAAATATCTATTATGTTTGAAAAATGACTGAATGTATCAAACTAGGATAATAGTACAGTCAACTATCTAGAGATGTGCAAGTTTATATCCTTTCAAATAACATTCAGTAATACATAGCATGTTTTTAGTATCCACCATGCAACCATTTAGAGTTAAGGGTGGGGTTAGGATAGGATCCACGGCATTTTGTGGAATTTTCACGCACATAAATGAGAAAAAAGTTCTAAATGATAGAAAAACATTAAGATGTTTAAAAAATGTTTAACGTTTGTGACTGCTTGTTTAGGATGGCACTAAAATGGTAGATGGAGTGGTTCTAATAAAGTGGCAGTCTAGTAATCTGGTGTTGGTGATTTAGATTTTAATAAAAGAGTTGAAACAAGTAACTGAAGGGTTGATTTCTGTCAGGAGGCTGGTCTGGTCTTTCTTTGGACCGTATATATAAGTAAACACTTCAGCCTGCAGACTGAACCATATTTCTCTCTGCAATCCCAGAGGCAGCTATGGGATTACTGTTTAACCAACAAACGCTAAGCTTCTTTTAGATGACTTCTAGGATTTTCTTGTTTCCTGGCTTCCTGTTACTTTGTATCCAAGCTTGCTGTTGGCGTTGTATTTGTGTAGTTGATTGGAAAAAAATTGGCCTTTTCTGAATGTGGTGGAAGAAATCAAATTAAAACCAAGCTTCTACTGTCTCTGTCAGGCGGGCCTTTTGGATACAATGAAGTGGCCATGATCCCTGCTGGAGCAACTCACATCCGAGTCACTGATAACAGCAGGAATTATCTTGGTAAGATTCCGTCTACAGATCGCTTTTTCTCCCTGTCTCTCTCTTTTACACACACCAGGCCTGCTGTGTGTTTGACTTTCAGCTTAATTCCATGGCAGTCTCTTTGCATCACTGTTTCATAGCTGCAGTGTAAATCAGTTTTATAATTCAAGTCTACACATGCCGTTGCTTCCTCTCCCTGGAGACAGTGGGCTCGACGGTCTCATTTGGTTTCTGGATCCTCTGAACGTTTCCCAGGCAGCATAATAACCAAGGGCATCTATTCTCATCACAGTTTATGAGACCAAAATAAAACACGCCCTGAAACAGAGCACGCTGTTGTCTTGAAAGAGACCCTCGTAAAGGCTTTATTTGACCACTTGGTTAAGACAGGTGAAGGTACTTGTTTCCATCCATGTCATGGAAAATGTCTCCCTTCCAAGAGTCACTGCTGCCATATATAGTCAGGCGCCATATTTCTGCTTCTGACATCCGGCCTTTACCTCAACTTTACCCACTGATAAGGAAACAACTGTTTCGTTTGATGTCGAGAGACATGCCAGTCTTGCCTTCATTCTCATCACCTGTTCTTCCTTTGCACAGCCCTGCAGAATGGACGCTCCCAGTTTTTGATTAATGGAAACTGGAAGATCAGCGTTCCAGGCGAGTACAGTGTAGCAGGGACTAAGCTGGTTTATCGGCGCTCAGCAGACACCTGGGAGAGCTTTGAGGTGGCAGGACCCACCCAGGAAGACCTTCATCTAATGGTAAGAATATCTGAAGACGCTGGAACAGGACAAATGTACAGTGGCTTGCAAAAGTATTCAGCCCCCTTGAACTTTTCCACATTTTGTCACATTACAGCCACAAACATGAATCAATGTTATTGGAATTCCAGGTGAAAGACCAATACAAAGTGGTGTACACGTGAGAAGTGGAACGAAAATCATACATGATTCCAAACATTTTTACAAATAAATAACTGCAAAGTGGGGTGTGCGTAATTATTCAGCCCCCTGAGTCAATACTTTGTAGAACCACCTTTTGCTGCAATTCCAGCTGCCAGTCTTTTAGGGTATGTCTCTACCAGCTTTGCACATCTACAGACTGAAATCCTTGCCCATTCTTCTTTGCAAAACAGCTCCAGCTCAGTCAGATTAGATGGACAGCGTTTGTGAACAGCAGTTTTCAGATCTTGCCACAGATTCTCGATTGGATTTAGATCTGGACTTTGACTGGGCCATTCTAACACATGGATATGTTTTGTTTTAAACCGTTCCATCGTTGCCCTGGCTTTATGTTTAGGGTTGTTGTCCTGCTGGAAGGTGAACCTCCGCCCCAGTCTCAAGTCTTTTGCAGACTCCAAGAGGTTTTCTTCCAAGATTGCCCTGTATTTGGCTCCATCCATCTTCCCATCAACTCTGACCAGCTTCCCTGTCCCTGCTGAAGAGAAGCACCCCCAGAGCATGATGCTGCCACCACCATATGTGACAGTGGGGATGGTGTGTTCAGAGTGATGTGCAGTGTTAGTTTTCCGCCACACATAGCGTTTTGTATTTTGGTCAAAAAGTTCCATTTTGGTCTCATCTGACCAGAGCACCTTCTTCCACATGTTTGCTGTGTCCCCCACATGGCTTGTGGCAAACTGCAAACAGGACTTCTTATGTCTTGATGCATTCTCAATCATCCAGGAAAGTAAATCTCCAAAAGTTGAATCTGTTCATCTGGACGTAGCGTTTTGTGGGAGAAACGTTTCGTCACTCATCCAAGTGACTTCTTCAGTCTCAGCTGACTGCAGGTTTCCCCAAACCTTATAAACAGTACATTTGCATAATGACTGAAACCAGCCCACTGAAGGAACAATGGGCTGTGAGGTCAGTTCCTTAATCATAATTATGCAAATTCCCATGACCATTGATCAACAATCACTGACCAAAACCCACTGATCAAAGAACACTGATCAATGGCCATGAGTACCATTCACAGAGAGTTGGGGAATGGCTGCAATCACAGCATTGTAAGATGGCGAAAGATGTATTGCTTAACCAGAAAGACTATCATGAGAAGATTTTGTCACTACTCAGTGATGAAAATACTTATGAGCCCCTGAAACGAGACCCAGGAAGTGGCTACAGGAAGAGGGTGAAAGACTGTCTGAAGTAGTTAGAACAAGACAAGGCTATCGACCGGACCTCATACCACAGGCTGTACCCAGGGGAGTCTACACCAAGTCTGTATGGTTTACCGAAAATACATAAGCTGGGTGCACCTTTAAGACCTATTGTCTGCATGATCAACTCGGTCACCTATAACATCTCCAAGTTTCTGGCGTCGATCCTCAACCCGCTGGTGGGCAGCTCTGAACACCACATCCAGAACACCCTGGATTTTGTTGAGAAGGTGAGAGATGTCATTATGGAGGCAGATGAAACCATGGTCTCGTACGACGTTACATCTCTCTTCACTTGCATCCCAGTCACGGAAGCGTTGGAGGTAGTCCGTAAGAGATTACAGGATGACACCGACCTCAGCAGCAGGACCACTCTCAGCATCGACCAAGTGTGTTTGCTTTTGGAACTGTGTCTTCATTCCACCTACTTCACATACAAGGGTCAGTTCTACAGGCAGAAACATGGGTGTGCCATGGGCTCCCCAGTTTCACCCATCGTGGCCAATTTGTACATGGAAGAAGTGGAAAAGAGGGCTTTGCTATCCTACCCTGGAACACCACCAAGCCATTGGTTCAGATATTTGGATGACACCTGGGTGAAAATCAAATCTCAGGACGTTCCACAATTCACGGATCACATTAACTCGGTGGACCGACACATCAAATTCACCAGGGAGGATATGAAAAGTGGCAGGTTAGCCTTCTTAGACTGTGAGATTTCCATCAGTAATGGGGGACATCTAAAGGCTGATGTGTACCGTAAACCTACACATATGGATCAGTATCTAAGGTTTGACTCTCATCATCCACTGGAGCACAAACTGGGTGTCATCAGGACGCTACAACACAGAGCGAACACCATCCCCACTGACACAGCGGCCAGGGAGGCAGAAGAACAGCACATCAAGAAGGCCCTGAGTAAATGTGGTTATCCCAGCTGGACTTTTGTCAAAGCTGGGAAGGCACCTAAAGAAAGCTCCAGCCGATCCAGGAGAGAAGGACAACCGCTGCCCAGGCGAAAACCTGTAGTGATCCCATATGTGTCAGGAGTATCGGAACAGTTGAGACGCATTTTTTCTAAACACCGCGTCTCTGTGGCTTTTAAACCCCAAAATACGCTGCGCCAAAAACTGGTCCACCCCAAGGATCGGGTCCCCCGATACAAACACAGTAACATAGTGTACGCTGTTAAGTGCCAGGAGGATTGCCAGGATTTATACATCGGGGAAACCAAACAACCTCTAGCGAAGCGGATGGCACAACACAGAAGAGCAACCTCATCAGGCCAGGACTCTGCAGTCTATTCACACCTATAGGCCAGTGGACACTCTTTCAACGATGAGGATGTACACATCCTGGACAGGGAGGAACGCTGGTTTGAGCGCGGAGTCAAGGAGGCCATTTACGTGAAAAGGGAAAGACCATCTCTGAATCGAGGAGGGGGCCTAAGGGTACATCTGTCACCATCTTACAATGCTGTGATTGCAGCCATTCCCCAACTCTCTGTGAATGGGACTCATGGCCATTGATCAGTGTTCTTTGATCAGTGGGTTTTGGTCAGTGATTGTTGATCAATGGTCATGGGAATTTGCATAATTATGATTAAGGAACTGACCTCACAGCCCATTGTTCCTTCAGTGGGCTGGTTTCAGTCATTATGCAAATGTACTGTTTATAAGGTTTGGGGAAACCTGCAGTCAGCTGAGACTGAAGAAGTCACTTGGATGAGTGACGAAACGTTTCTCCCACAAAACGCTACGTCCAGATGAACAGATTCAACTTTTGGAGAGGACTTCTTATGGTTTTCTGTTAACAATGGCTTTCTTCTTGCCACTCTTCCATAAAGGCCAACTTTGTGCAGTGCACGACTAATAGTTGTCCTATGGACAGATTCCCCCACCTGAGCTGTAGATCTCTGCAGCTCGTCCAGAGTCACCATGGGCCTCTTGGCTGCATTTCTGATCAGCGCTCTCCTTGTTCGGCCTGTGAGTTTAGGTGGACGGCCTTGTCTTGGTAGGTTTACAGTTGTGCCATACTCCTTCCATTTCTGAATGATGGCTTGAACAGTGCTCCGTGGGATGTTCAAGGCTTGGGAAATCTTTTTGTAGCCTAAGCCTGCTTTAAATTTCTCAATAACTTTATCCCTGACCTGTCTGGTGTCTAAATCCAATCGAGAATCTGTGGCAAGATCTGAAAACTGCTGTTCACAAATGCTGTCCATCTAATCTGACTGAGCTGGAGCTGTTTTGCAAAGAAGAATGGGCAAGGATTTCAGTCTGTAGATGTGCAAAGCTGGTAGAGACATACCCTAAAAGACTGGCAGCTGTAACTGCAGCAAAAGGTGGTTCTACAAAGTATTGACTCAGGGGGCTGAATAATTATGCACACCCCACTTTGCAGTTATTTATTTGTAAAAAATGTTTGGAATCATGTATGATTTTCGTTCCACTTCTCACGTGTACACCACTTTGTATTGGTCTTTCACCTGGAATTCCAATAACATTGATTCATGTTTGTGGCTGTAATGTGACAAAATGTGGAAAAGTTCAAGGGGGCCGAATACTTTTGCAAGCCACTGTATATAGATATATATTTGTCTTACTGTCATTCCTTGTTGTAATGTACAGAACCAAAATTAGAAAAACGTTGCCTCTGTCCAGATATTTATATATATTTTATAAATCAATTACATGCCTGTTTTGACACTGAAGACTTTAAAGGTAAAGGTACCAGTACCATACTGTAGCTCAGAGCCAACCGGTCATCTGTCCCAGTTGGTAACTGTTGAGGATGAAACCACATAAAGCATCTGGGCAGCAGTTTGACCAGACTGTTTCAATTTTTATTAAATGCATGTGCATTTCCAAATATATGGAAGACTTCTATAATTAAAGCACTTCCCAAAAGCCCTTAGTGACTTTCATCTAGGTCAAGGGTGTCGAACTCCAGGCCTCGAGGGCCGGTGTCCTGCAGGTTTTAGATATCACCCTGGTTCAACTCACCTGATTCAAATGATAAGTTCATTACCAGGCTTCTGGAGAACTTAAAGACATGTTGGGGCGGTAGTTTAGCCATTTAAATCAGCTGTGTTCGATCAAGGACACATTTAAAACCTGCAGGACACCGGCCCTCAAGGCCTGGAGTTCGACACCTGTTAATTCTAGGTGCTTTAACTTTTGACTTGTCCTCGCTAAATACGTGGCACAAGTGATTAGTGAACATCTTACCTCAGCTGTATTGGATCAGTTGGATCCTTGCAGTTTGTATATAAACCACAAAGGGGCACAGAAGATGCAACAATGATTCTGTTTAATACAGCTGCATGTCACTTACAGTAAAAAGATGCTATTTGTCAATCTGACTTTAATACAACAACAACAACAAACAACTGCAAGATGGATTCGATGGATTGGAATTTGAACATATTTCCAGGTGAGGGCTGAGGAAGGAGATTGGAATTCTAACTGATAATCCATTATTAGTTGATGTTTAATGTTCACAAAATATGAAATACACAGGCCCGATGACCGGTCCTTCAATTTCTGGTCAGTCTGTGGGAGTCACTAGTAGCTTCAAGTATCTGGGCACATTTACTGATAACAAGATGAATAACAACAAAATAGAAATGAGAACGAGGAAGCTAGTCAAAGGCTTTTTCTTGGAGTTAGCCCAAACATTTTGGAAAGAGTATATGTCAGCTTGGTGAACGAATCACATTACTGCAGATGGAAATAAAAATCTTCCTTTGGCTCTAATGGTCCTGACTCATCGTGCGCTATTTTTCTTTTTCTCCATGCCACTCTGAACTGTTCACTTGTGTGCAGGTTCTGGCAACAGACAGAAACCCAGGGATTGAGTATGAGTACTGGCTGCCACCAGACCAGTATGCTCTCTACCACGGGAGGAGGAGCCCACTGCGACAGGCTCACCATACTGCCAGCTACCTACCCTGGAGTCAGCCCACTGCTTCAACCACAACCACCACTACCAGGGCTCCACCAAACACCCCCCGACCTCACTGGTGTAAGGCCCATCTCCTCTCTTTAATCCCCATGAAACAGATTCATATATTAAACCATTAAATGGTAAATGGCCTGTATTTATATAGCGCTTTTCTGGTCCCTAAGGACCCCAAAGCGCTTTACATATCCAGTCATTCACCCATTCACACACACATTCACACACATTAGTTTAGTAAGTCAGTCATCCTCTCAAACAACCTCATGTTACTTAAAGCTCAGTTCAAGTTGAGAAGAAATTTTAGGCTGCCTTTAAAAACACACAAGAACCGCGTTAAAGAAATGTCTGCCAGTCATTTCTGTAAGGGGAGAAACTCATGAAAGAGTATGCCGTCAGCAACATTAAGACCATCTGCCCTATACTGAGCAGATACTTGCATGAACACAGTGTTTTTATTGTTTCTGTAATGATAACAACTAAAATGGACTTTGTGCTATCTTTCCAGAGTTATAATTCAATTCAATTCAATTCAATTCAATTTTATTTATATAGCGCCAAATCACAACAAAAGTCGCCTCAAGGCGCTTTATATTGTACAGTAGATAGCACAATAATAAATACAGAGAAAAGCCCAACAATCATATGACCCCCTATGAGCAAGCACTTTGGCGACAGTGGGAAGGAAAAACTCCCTTTTAACAGGAAGAAACCTCCGGCAGAACCAGGCTCAGGGAGGGGCGGGGCCATCTGCTGCGACCGGTTGGGGTGAAGAAGGAAAACAGGATAAAGACATGCTGTGGAAGAGAGACAGAGATTAATAACAGATATGATTCGATGCAGAGAGGTCTATTAACACATAGTGAGTGAGAAAGGTGACTGGAAAGGAAAAACTCAATGCATCATGGGAATCCCCGGCAGCCTACGTCTATTGCAGCATAACTAAGGGAGGATTCAGGGTCACCTGGTCCAGCCCTAACTATATGCTTTAGCAAAAAGGAAAGTTTTAAGCCTAATCTTGAAAGTAGAGATAGTGTCTGTCTCCCGAATCCAAACTGGAAGCTGGTTCCACAGAAGAGGGGCCTGAAAACTGAAGGCTCTGCCTCCCATTCTACTTTTAAATACTCTAGGAACAACAAGTAAGCCTGCAGAGCGAGAGCGAAGTGCTCTAATGGGGTGATATGGTACTACAAGGTCATTAAGATAAGATGGGGCCTGATTATTTAAGACTTTGTATGTGAGGAGCAGGATTTTGAATTCAATTCTGGATTTAACAGGAATGCTGCCTTCTGTGGTGTTGTGCTGTGGATCTGTTGCCAGAACCAGACAGATTTATTGTGTCATTCCACAAATACCTACAACACACTGTTGTAGACCGCTGGCCTTTGGTTGTCACTTTAACTGAATGCTAGCTATGATGCAAAGCAGCGTTTTCTCATCACCAAGTATTGTACATACATGTACGGCACCCACTTACAAGTGTTCTCTGTTCATTTTACATTACTGGGCAACGAGCAGTCATCAGTGAAATCCAGGTTACAAAAAGAAAAAGAAGAAAACTAAGGCTGTGGTTCTGTGCAGTCTGCAGTAATAGCACTAAACATTTACAGTAGTTTAGACTCAGTTTACATGGATCACCATCAGACTCTTTGTGATCCGTCTGATGGATGGATTCATTCCAGAAACAGCTGTTTCAGCCACATTAAGAAACAAAAATAACGCCACATGGTTATGCTTTGAAAGTAAAAATGCAGCAGAATTATTTAGTGGTTAGTAAAGCTCACCTACAAAAAAATGTCCAGTCAATTCAATTCAATTGTATTTATACAGTGCCAAATCACAACAACAGTCACCTCAAGACACTTTACATTCTAAGGTAGACCCTACAATAATACATACAGAGAAAAACCCAACAATCATATGACCCCCTATGACCCCCTATCCTCACTTGGCTAATGCGTACCCAGCCCAATTTTACTCTTTAAGTGTGTGTGTGTGGGAGGGGGAGAATGTGTGTATCCATGACCGTTTCTGTTAATGAGAGTGTGGGGAATGAGTGGGAGGGTGGGGTGGGCTGCTTTTAACCATGTAAAGCACTTTGTGCTACAGTTTTTTTGTATGAAAAGTGCTTTATAAATAAAGATTGATTGATTGATTGATTGATATGAGCAAGCACTTTGGCGACAGTGGGAAGGAAAAACTCCCTTTTAACAGGAAGAAACCTCCGGCAGAACCAGGCTCAGGGAGGGGCGGGGCCATCTGCTGCGACCGGTTGGGGTGAGAGAAGGAAGACAGGATAAAGACATGCTGTGGAAGAGAGACAGAGATTAATAAGTGTGCCATTAACAGCCAATTAAGAGCTTCATCTCTACAAATGCAAGTGCTCACTTTAAACTGCAGATACAGAATGTGTGTAAAAATACAGAAAAAATTATAATTTCTTCTAATCACCAGCAGGGGATGAAAAACGAGTTTGATTCTGCACAAATCTGAGGCTGAAAATGCTTCTTTTGCTACATTCCTCTGTTTTCTCAGGAATTATGTGTTTATGCTCTCAGGTGCTCGTCTGAAGTCAGACTATAACATGCTGTTCATGTTCTATATCCTTCTGAGACACACCCCATTCATTCATGCCCTCTGCAGTGGACACACAAGTCATAAAAAAACACAACTGAAACAACAGATAGTCTTCACTGACATTATAAATTGATATAGCAATACTAATGATGCTAAATTAACAAACAAACTTGTGGTAATGCTGAAAATAGACTGCTGACCACTCTGCAAAGCACGTGAAAATGCAGAAAGTACACGTTTCTGAGTAACCTAATGAATATTTAATAAATTACTTTGGACATATTTATGCATCTTGAATCGGCAGCATGGGATGAAACTAACTTAGAAATATTGGCTGAGTGACTCCTTTCAGAGATAAATATAAAGCCAAGATTAGCTCATGATAACATTTTATTGTCTGACACAGGAAGTTGTCAGATGAGTGGCAGCAAACCTAAAGGCATGCACACAGCACCCTTACAGAAGTTCTTATCCAGATGAATAAGTAAAAACACTTGCAGTGGATGAAGGGCTGAAAAGAATCCATGTTCAGGTCCCATTTGATTTTAAAATAATTTATCTGCAGGCTGGCCTGGTTGCTGCTGAGAAACACAGCTGGTGTATCTCTCATGATGAGCCTGCAGTACACATGTGCTCAATCTCTCCTTAAATATTCACATGGGACTCTGCACTGAGCCCGAGGAGCCGTGCCTTCTTGTCAGACTCCATCCAACACTGCAATAAATCTAAGTAGCCTCTATGGAAACACTTTCCAGCAGGTGAATTTCTGCCAAAAGCAGAACTCGTATCATTGGCAGAAATAGTATTTTGATTGTTTATTAGATAAAAACGGGACTCTTCAGGTCGTGATGATACATAATAAGGTCAGAATGATTTTGTTGTTTGCCCGAAGCAAAACAATCTGTATGATGCAGGTTTTTAAATATTTTATCTTTTATAATACCAAGTTTAGTTGTAGATATGTAATGTGCAGCTGAATAACTGAGACACATCGTGGATTTTTAAGCTGCTCTGTCATTTCATTTAATATATTCAAATAATGTTTCTTGTTGTGTTACATAATGAAAAACACTATTAACTGATATGCTGTATTATCAGTGCATGTGTATATACTGCCTGCCTGTTGATCATTATCCAAAATGAAATGAACAACAGCAAACATTTAAGCCACAACACAACATAAAATATGTTTTTATAGCCAATGGAAATGGAGTTCCAGAGAAAGAGTTTGCATTTCTAGTACACAGCTATAAGTTTTTTATTAGTGCTGGATAAAATGGACAGAAGACTTGGAGCCCAAAGTGACCGTGGTTGCAATACATAAAGAAACAAGCATTTGTAAGACGCCCAAGGTTTTGAAAAATCATGCTGATATTAGTGTGTTGATTTTGTCTCTGCTAGTTTTACAGCCACTGAAGCCACCACGCCCCCACAGTCCCCACCAGCGTCCCCACCAGCCCATCCTGCCTCGTCTGGAGCGGGACGAGAACCATAGAAATCTCCTTCCTCAGCCCTCACCTGAAAGTATGTTCAAACAACCCATCACATCACCCAACAAGCTAAAACTGGTATTTTTTAAAATTCATGTAATAAAAAAACAGCTTGAAGCACAAGAATAACAAGAGGTCTTGTGTATTTTGCTAAGACCCCACAGAGCGCTGATCTCAACAATCGGTCTGACATTAAGAGAAAAAACTTGATACTGCCTCGATACCTTTGACATTTCAGTATATGTAACACTTGATAACTGCACAGCAGAAGTGTGGCTAATGTCTTGAGAAGAATATCATTGCAGAGAGAATCTGTAGACTGCAGCTGTCTTTGGTTATGGTTCCATCTTTTGGGTCAAAGTTGTGCCGTAACAGGTTTTTGGGATCAGTCATTGGGACCAGTCCTAGTTTTGGCACTGGGACCACATTCACAGAGGAACTGTGGCAAGTTCTCTGAGTTACTGAGAACAACCTACTTGCCAAGTACCTTTAAAAAGAAACGTGATAGTACCACCTGTACAGGGAGTGCAGAATTATTAGGCAAATGAGTATTTTGTCCACATCATCCTCTTCATGCATGTTTGTCTTACTCCAAGCTGTATAGGCTCGAAAGCCTACTACCAATTAAGCATATTAGGTGATGTGCATCTCTGTAATGAGAAGGGGTGTGGTCTAATGACATCAACACCCTATATCAGGTGTGCATAATTATTAGGCAACTTCCTTTCCTTTGGCAAAATGGGTCAAAAGAAGGACTTGACAGGCTCAGAAAAGTCAAAAATAGTGAGATATCTTGCAGAGGGATGCAGCAGTCTTAAAATTGCAAAGCTTCTGAAACGTGATCATCGAACAATCAAGCGTTTCATTCAAAATAGTCAACAGGGTCGCAAGAAGCGTGTGGAAAAACCAAGGCGCAAAATAACTGCCCATGAACTGAGAAAAGTCAAGCGTGCAGCTGCCAAGATGCCACTTGCCACCAGTTTGGCCATATTTCAGAGCTGCAACATCACTGGAGTGCCCAAAAGCACAAGGTGTGCAATACTCAGAGACATGGCCAAGGTAAGAAAGGCTGAAAGACGACCACCACTGAACAAGACACACAAGCTGAAACGTCAAGACTGGGCCAAGAAATATCTCAAGACTGATTTTTCTAAGGTTTTATGGACTGATGAAATGAGAGTGAGTCTTGATGGGCCAGATGGATGGGCCCGTGGCTGGATTGGTAAAGGGCAGAGAGCTCCAGTCCGACTCAGACGCCAGCAAGGTGGAGGTGGAGTACTGGTTTGGGCTGGTATCATCAAAGATGAGCTTGTGGGGCCTTTTCGGGTTGAGGATGGAGTCAAGCTCAACTCCCAGTCCTACTGCCAGTTTCTGGAAGACACCTTCTTCAAGCAGTGGTACAGGAAGAAGTCTGCATCCTTCAAGAAAAACATGATTTTCATGCAGGACAATGCTCCATCACACGCGTCCAAGTACTCCACAGCGTGGCTGGCAAGAAAGGGTATAAAAGAAGAAAAACTAATGACATGGCCTCCTTGTTCACCTGATCTGAACCCCATTGAGAACCTGTGGTCCATCATCAAATGTGAGATTTACAAGGAGGGAAAACAGTACACCTCTCTGAACAGTGTCTGGGAGGCTGTGGTTGCTGCTGCACGCAATGTTGATGGTGAACAGATCAAAACACTGACAGAATCCATGGATGGCAGGCTTTTGAGTGTCCTTGCAAAGAAAGGTGGCTATATTGGTCGCTGATTTGTTTTGGTTTTGTTTTTGAATGTCAGAAATGTATATTTGTGAATGTGGAGATGTTATATTGGTTTCACTGGTAAAAATAAATCATTGAAATGGGTATATATTTGTTTTTTGTTAAGTTGCCTAATAATTATGCACAGTAATAGTCACCTGCACACACAGATATCCCCCTAAAATAGCTAAAACTAAAAACAAACTAAAAACTACTTCCAAAAACATTCAGCTTTGATATTAATGAGTTTTTTTGGGTTCATTGAGAACATGGTTGTTGTTCAATAATAAAATTATTCCTCAAAAATACAACTTGCCTAATAATTCTGCACTCCCTGTAGTGTTGACGTACCTTCAGTGTGGCTCTCATCCAAGCCTGTGTGTGATGACCCACTCCATCCTTCCCTCCTTTTGGCTTTGAGTGGCAGGTCACATCTGTTGGCATGGGGCTCCCGTGCCTGTGCACTATCAACGTCCTCAGAGCTCAGTTGTGTTTCTTACCCGTGAGAAAACTGCATACACCTTTTTCACCCATTTACGTGAATGAGTGTTCTAACCACATACGATGGTTAGTTTAGCTTCTCTTCTTGTGTCTTTTATTTAAATTAAACAGTCTATTAATAAGTATTTGTGTGCGTCTCCCTTTTTGTCTTGCGGCCCAGTTTTTGACAAGTGGGGGTTCGTCCGGGATGAGTTTATTACAATGGCCATTTTTGGCTGTCACAAAAAGATCACTATCTTCTAAATGGCAGAAACATAAATTAAAGACTAATTAATGTGTTTCATCTAATTTTATGGAGGTGTATTTCTATGAGACATATTTTTATTTATGTCTGCACTTGTCTGAACTAATTTGTGGTTGCCGTATCCTTCAGGGCATTGTGGCAAATGCCAGCGGGTTAAAGGTCGACGAGAACGCCAGAGACAGTATTGCCAGAAGGACTTTGGTAAGACTACATATTCTATTTTTGCTGTTTTTAGTGGCTTGTTACCACATACAGATGTATTAATATTGCTATTTTATTTTAGTTTTCCGGGCAAGAGTTCTTTCGAAGCTGCAACGAGGTGAGGAAACTCGTTACGACGTCCAGATCATCCACACCTACCGGAACCGGTTCCGCCTGGAGCACCGGGAGTTCCTGTGGGTCCCTAATGTGTGTGACTGCCCTAACCTGGAAGTGGGGAAACAGTATATCTTTATGGCGCGACGTCACATTAATTATGAGCGCACATTAAACCGAATTCTGCTTGAAGAGGAGAGCTTTGTGGTGCCATACAGACCCAGAGAGGATGAACTGCTATGGCCGCTTGAAAGGCTCTGCAGCAACAGAGGACCCAAACAGAACTGAGGGGATGAGCGTTGTTGCACGCTGTGCAGTGAGACTGTGTGTTACAGAGAGAGAAGCTCAAACTGAAACTTTACTTTACTGATATCATTTCTGGACCTTTAAACCACCATCAGATTCCTTGTGATGCATGTATTCCAGAAATACTGAGACTCCACGATTATTTAAAAGCCTGACCAGCTTACTGTACAATTTAGAGCACTTTAGGTGATGCTTGTGCCACCTTTAAATACACCAAAGAGAAGAACATTGACTGAAATGGCCTTTTTATTGTGGCTGTTTCCCACAGTCATCATATATTTTTATATTATATTTGTTTTGCATAAAAGAAGAATCCACTTTGAAAAATTTTCTCTTTAGTATTTCTGAAAAAATGCCTAAAATCCATAATTTTGTCTGATGGGCAGCAGATGGCAATAGCTGTGGTTTCAAAATAATTTCTGATCCTATCAAAGTCTGTGAGAGAATGGCTCAGTCACCTATTTTCGGTTGTTCTGAATATATGTTTTGATCTGTTTTGTAAATCTTGGTCATACTATTTTCAAATAGCATATGTGATATGAAACCTCCAGCTTATTGGCTAGTGAGATGTCAATCACAAGTTCCTAGCCAAATAACATAAGGGTTGATCGACAGCACCAAAACAATAACTCAAATTCAACTTATAGGTTCATTACAGCATCGAGACAGCAACTTAGGCTACGTTCACACTGCAGGTCTTAATAATCAATTCCGATTTTTTGATCAAATCCGATTTTTTTTGTCTGGTTGTTCACACTACAAATAAAAAATGACAGCAAACACGTTCCAGCGTGAACCATTCATGGCCCTCAAAGCGGCCCGGATGCGCAAAAGAAGACTCAGACCAAACAGTATTGTTTGACTGATGGCCCTTAATTAAAAGACTTGTTTCAGACTTTGTTTCTCAATTTTGCTTGAAGTTATAAAGTTATTTAAATATGGCCTAATAATGATCCTTATTGCTGTTTTAGAGAGGAGCGGTGCTTCAAAGGATAGTGTCAGATTTCTGTCAGAATCTGCAGATTATACAGTACAAATAAAATGTTCACGCTGTCTTCCCAACAGTTTCACTAACATCTACACTGGATGGCCAGGAAGCGTTCACGATCGCTTCTCCGGCGCTGATAATTGGCGTCTGTCTTGTGTCAGTGAGGTAAAAGACGGATTTAATGCGACATGACCGTTCAAATAGCAGTCGCTTTCTAAAACATTGGATATGTATCGGATTCAGTACCACATACGAAAGTGACCCAGATTGGATTTGAAAATATCGGATTTGTGCCGTTCACACTGTCATACCATGATCGGATATGGGTCGCATGGGGTCAAAGAAGTCGGATTTGATGCGCTTTCGCCTGCAGTGTGAACGTAGCCTTAGATTAAAGATAGTCGAGGATATTAGCGGTGACGAGGTTTAAAAAAATAGAGCCGTCATTAAATATTCAACTACACAATCAAATAAAGACACTTCATTATGAGAAAGGGGACAGAATGCAAAGCTGGGTTTACAACAATTACATCTTCAGATGCTAATCCTGGGATGGTAATGGGAACGATCTCACCTGGAATAAGGTATACTGTGTGCCAAACTCAGCTCTGTGGAGCAGCTGCTGCTCACCTGCTTTAGACTAGTCATAGTGCGAGAGGCGGGGCACACCCGGACAGGTCACCAGTCTGTCGCAGGGCTGAGAGGCGGGGTACCATAATAACAAGCCATAATTAGTGAACATGAGTGGACTGATATCAGCTGAACAACTGAAGGTAAATGGGGCTGTTTGATTGTCTGTTTTTCTTTTTTGAAATCATTTATCTGAATTTCAGGAGTGGGACTACACCTCATACATTTCCCCTCTGGTTCCACAGTTGTACGGTTTTCTTGCACATTTCCTTTTTCACGGTCGCCAGCCCACACAACCATTCTCAGTTCTCACCTCTCAATAGTACCTGGGGATCTGCTTGGCCCAGAACATGCTGCCTGTTCTCCCTGAGGCCTTCCCCGGTCCACAGACTCAGGTCTAGATCTGAGGCCTTCCCCGGTTCACAGGCTCAGGTCTAGATCTGAGGCCTTCAACGGTCCACAGACTCAGGTCTAGATCTGAGGCCTTCCCCGGTCCACAGGCTCAGGTCTAGATCTGAGGCCTTCCCCGGTCCGCAGACTCAGGTCTAGATCTGAGGCCTTCCCCGGTCCGCAGACTCAGGTCTAGATCTGAGGCCTTCCCCGGTCCGCAGACTCCGGTCTAGATCTGAGGCCTTCCCCGGTCCGCAGACTCCGGTCTAGATCTGAGGCCTTCCCCGGTCCGCAGACTCCGGTCTAGATCTGAGGCCTTCCCCGGTCCGCAGACTCCGGTCTAGATCTGAGGCCTTCCCCGGTCCGCAGACTCCGGTCTTCTCCCTGAGGCCTCCCCCAGTTCACAGACTCCGGTCTAGATCTGAGGCCTTCCCCGGTTCACAGACTCCGGTCTAGATCTGAGGCCTTCCCCGGTCCGCAGACTCCGGTCTAGATCTGAGGCCTTCCCCGGTCCGCAGACTCCGGTCTAGATCTGAGGCCTTCCCCGGTCCGCAGACTCCGGTCTAGATCTGAGGCCTTCCCCGGTTCGCAGACTCAGGTCTAGATCTGAGGCCTTCCCCGGTCCACAGACTCAGGTCTAGATCTGAGGCCTTCCCCGGTCCACAGACTCAAGTCTAGATCTGAGGCCTTCCCCGGTCCACAGACTCAGGTCTAGAGCTATCTTTATTCCATCTGCCACTCTCTTTCAAAAACCACTGTCAATCTAATAAAGCATGTGGTTCATGCAGCATTAATTTGATGTTATAGTTTGTGATTCACAAGTTAATCAGAGTGTTGAACGTCCACAGCGTAATTAATTTCTGATTTTTCCAACATGGAGGTTTGTAAGTCTTTAAGAAGATGTGTTTATATCGACAGACTGGCTACCTGTCCAGAGTAAAAGTATTTCCAGTTCTTCTCACTGCATAGTTCTTTCTCAGACAATAGAACAGAATATAATGCAGACACTAACTTCAGTACTCAAACTGTGGTGTGACCTGTCCTTACACTACAGCTGAATCAGACAATGGGAAAAACCTGAAACAGCAGTCACGACAGACTGAATTAGATGCTTTATCTTTGACTGGTAATATCTAATAACAGATTGTTTCACAGTGTTCATGTATGAAGAATAAGCTTTAATCATAATGTCTTTCATAACGTTGCTTATTTGCTGTATTCATTTGTTAGAGTATGTTAAATCAGGTCTGGCCTTTGATACTTACAGAAAATAAATATACAGTATTTTATTGTTTGGTGCTGATTAGCTACAAATGTACTACAATATAACTGATTATAACTGTTTTAAGAAACGTCTTGATGCATGCTCAATCATCCAGGTAAGTAAATCTCCAAAAGTTGATTCTGTTCCTCTGGACGTTTTCAGTGGGAGAAACGTTTCGTCACTCATCCAAGTGACTTCTTCAGTCTCAGTTGACTGCAGGTTTCCCCAATCTTATAAAGTGTAAGAGTGACGAAACGTTTCTCCCACTGAAAACGTCCAGATGAACAGAATCAACTTTTGGAGGTGTTTTAAGAAACCTTGTAATAAGTTAAATGGTTGAACTCTGCTTGTTGTGTTGTGGATTTAAAATATCATATTTGCTTTTAAAACTAATATACTGTATGTACATGTGCCAAAGAGACTCTCTTTGTCTTTATAATGTGCATGTGTATTCAAAGACCAACCAATGTAAAATAACAAACGAGAAAACATTAACATCTGTAAGAAAACTGTATTTACAAAACCCCTTTACATCTACACCACAGGAAGCACTAAACAGTGGCTAATACAACTTTATACACACACACACACACATTATATATATATATATATGTATGTGTGTATGTATATATATATATATATATATATATATATATATATATATATATATATATATATATATATACACACACACACACACATATATATATATAGATATATATATATATATATATATACATATATATATATATATATATATACACACACATATACATATACACACATATACATATATATAGGTTTGTTTGTTTGTTTTCTAAGCCTGGTTCCTGCTCATTAACTTTATGGGAGTCATCACAGACACTTGGCTCAGTTTCCCTTAATTTGAACAGGGACTATTAGAAACCAGTCCTAGGCTTCATATACTTACATCAACGAGACCTTTTGTGGGATGGAGCAGGGCTTCTGCATTTTTTATACTTTTTAAGCACTCCTGGATTTAAGTTTCTAAGCTTTTAAAATTGCGTCACAATTTGCAAAAATAAATGTAAACAAAAAATAAACGTATCTGGATAATGATAGTGAAATACAGAGGTGAATTATGTCATTTTAATTTTTAAAAAACATCATGTAATTCTACTTAGCTGCCTCTCAATTGTTCTAGTAAACTTTGTCTCAGAGTATTTAAGTATTATCAAAATCTGATGAAACAATACAGACATGATCTTTTTCAGAATTTAATTTAACACATGAACAAATCTTTCTTTGGGTTTGTGTGGGAAACAAGAATCAAGAGCTGCTGCATCAAACAGAAGTGGGAAGCTATGAATGAATTAAAAGAATAAACTGATGTTGTTTGTACATTTTCTGGTTTCATTAGCGCTACATGAAATAAAGCTCACATTCTGTGCTGGATGGATTCATTTTCACACGTTTATTGAGAAGATCACCAACACTTTTGTGTTTGTGCATAAACAAACTAAAGCCAGAAGTTAACTGGCTTTAGGTTACCTTTACAACTGGCAGCATGGGGAAAAGCTAGGCTAATGTGTTAGCAATTTCTAATCAAGATGTTAAGCTAAAAAGAACGGGGTTTTTTAGGGTGTGTTTGCAGCTACCATCTGGTTAACCGAGACACAGGAGAATCCCTGTTGGACTGGAAACCACATCCATACACGCATCAAGAAGTGGTAACTGGTCTCACAATGAAGGAGCTGGTTACTGCTATGCTACTGCTATAGCAGTTACGCCCTGCACCGACCACTAAAGACATCGAGGCATGTTTGAGGAGCGTCTGCATTGTCTTTACTCTCAGACATGGACGTCTACTTCTATGTGCGTAAATGCTGTGTATCGAAACTTGCGTTTGGTGTCTCCACCATCAATATCTACTTCCTAAGTTATCAGCTAATGCTAGCAAGCTTTGTTAGCGAGGTGCCAGGTCTACTTCACTGACCTGAATTAGGAGAGGTCAAGGTTTAATAAAATTGAATTTTAATTAAAAAATGGATAAAGTTAACTAATAAAAGGTTAATTAGTAATGGTGTAAATGTGAAGATTTTCACATGGGTCTGTATGGAATGCTTTGTTTTTTATGGAGCCAATCTCATGTGCATTTTTTCTTTCTTTCGAGATGACTGAATTATGCTTGTTTGTATGTATGCATGAAAACATTAAAACTAAATTATAACGTTATTTTGGATGAAAGATAAGTAGGTCACGTGTAGTTATGTGTAATGTGACCTTTTTTTCAGGTTTGCAGTTGTATGCGGAGGAGAGAGATTACGCATGTACAAAAAGATTCAAAGTTACTGCACAGACTGAACTGTAAATATGTTGCTTCATAGGTAGTTTTTAAACTGTTTGTGTTTTTGCAGAATTTGAAAGATTTGTTCATGCTCCATAACCCTCAATTATTTGTCAGAGGGCTAAAAAGGCTCTGTGCTTTAGGGCAAATTCCTTATTTGATATACATGAAAAAGTTTTAAATGTTAGGGACATGCCCCTCTGAAATAATAATCTAGCAAATACATAAACGCTGTTCTCTGTTACAATATTAAGTGTCTACATACTGCAAAAATAATAAAAATACTAAAATTCTAAATTCTAACTCTTTACACCTACCCTCTTACTGCGATTCCCAGTATACTGAGTGAGAGTTCACTTCTGATCCCTTTGGCAATTCATATTGTAATGTGCTTCTAAACCACAGTTACGTCCTTGTTAGTGGTTTACGGTGTCAAGCCTACGACATCAGGCCTGTGTCCAGTTCCTCACATGTCAGCAGGGGAACCACCCGTGGGTTTCTCTCACAACACAGTGAGTCTTTGACCCCTGACCCCAGTGACCTCCATGCCTGAAAGTTTCCTCCTGCTGGGCAACACGGGGAGACCCTCTGACATCTGACCTCTTGTCCACTCTGCAAGATGTCGACTTCCCTTCTGACAGGCCACTTCCTGAGTGTCAGACACTGACGGTGACGTGGCGGGACGACGTTGAGCGGCGTTTGATGCGCGAGCGCCGAGGTCTGGATTCGTTCTGACAGCTGCACAAAGGGCCCAGCAGGAGCCAGAGATAGAGGATCACACAGGCCCAGCAGGACGACATCTTCACCCAGAAGGTAGACCAGCTGCCGTGGGTGAAGGTGGTCTCCAGCACTGCTGACTCGTAACTGGGGAGAAGATGGCACAGATTACAAAAGAAACATCTGAGAAATGTAAAATATATATGTATGAGAACAATGTCTAGAACTGTCACTTACTAACCTGAACCAGTTAGTGAGGGTCATCATGACGTACAGCGAGGCCAGGAAGAAGACAAAATGAAAGAAGAAGTAGCTGTAAGCCACCCTCTGCGTCTCGTTGTGAATAACCTTCTGACAACCTTTGTTCTCGTCATCAATCGCAAAGTCTTCTTCAGCTGGAAGATTACAAGTGATATACTGGTTACTGCAGAACCATCAGTCCACTGTAGCATTAACTGTGAGGCATAGTTAGGATTACACAACAGCAAAGGTGTGTTTTTCTTCTGCACACACAATCATTTATAAGACAGAGCACTGAGTCACAGTTAGCATGGTTCAAACATGGCAAAGAACCACCTGGCCTACCATAATCTGCATTTAGTAAACAAGGGGAAACATTATTCAGCTGTACCATTTGTAACATCAAAAATTTGCACACTTCTTGTTAAAGACTGACACAAGTTGTTACCAACCGCTTACCTTTAAATCCTCAGTTTTAAGGGAGTTCATTTAGTTGCAAGAAGAGTATTTAAATGGTCAAATGTAGCATAAGGACCAAATGAAACCAGGTTAAGTGTTTTAGTACACACCTTCTTCTTCTTCAGGGCAGCAGAAACAGCATGTAGCTTTCTGGAACTCATAGCGGTAAACTTTGATCATCCAAAACGGCCCAAACACCTCTGCCAGGTAGGAAGCTTCATTACTGGAGGGAAATTAGACATCAACACATTTGTTGCCCCAGCAGAGATATGTGGCTGTGGCGTGTAATGCAATGCATCCTTACAGGACATTTTCAGTCACTTCTTTATATCATGCAGATACACATTCTGTCTAAAGATGAAGTGTTTACTCACCATGCAAAGAGCACACAGCAGTACATGATGGCAGCTCCAATTATGGCCACAGCGTTGCCTTCTTTCTGGATGCCATCTTGTCCCACACTGGGGTAACAGACGGTCATGTTCATGCCCTGGTACACCACTGACACAAAAATAACACAGCATGCTAAGTTTTTCCATCGCATCACACCAGGAAACTCAAACGCTGGTTTATATAATGTGTGAACAGCTGAACACTGACAGTACAGTTTCAGAAGATGAAACTGGGGCTTTGTGTTATGTCCAAGTGTTGTTGTTGTTTTCAGGTGTCAGTGTTAGTTGTCTTTATATTGTTACTGTCACTTTAAATAAGTTTATAGTGGCAATATCATATTTATATGCAAACAATAAATAAGAGAGTCTGTTTTAGCAAAAAAAAAAAATGTGGTTAAATCTTTATTATCAGAATACTTTATTAATCCCTGAGGAAATGATACGGACACAGTTGCTCCAACACAGTGAGCACAGTAACTGGCCATATATTAAAATATGACATCTTTTCAAAGGACTCTTGATCTATTGTGTACTGATTTTAAATAAAGGCAACGTAACCATTTGTTCATACCATCTGTTAATATTCTTATTCTTCCACACTTTGCTGAAATGTTTGTGCATTTTTGGAAAAGTACCATGTAGCACATTCCCTCGCCTTTGTCTGCGAGGGAACAAGACAGGCGTAAGGAACAACTGCTGGGGCAGAACAATGGCGTTAGTACAGAAGGGCCAAAAACCAGAGTTTCTGGAGTGGGTACTTAGAGGTGCAGTGAGTAAAATGTCAGTGCTAGACGTCAGCAGATCGCAGATCGCTCTGTGTTTTCTTACCCCTCCCTCTTCACCCATGACTGCAGACCTGCCAATGGTTCCAACACCATCATTAAGTTTGCAGACAACACCACGGTGAGGCCGCCTTCAGGGAGGAGGTGGATCATCTGGCTGAGTGGTGCAACACCAACAACCTGCTGCTCAACACCGAGAAGACCAAGGAGCTCATCGTGGACTACAGGAGGAATGCTGACCCACATCCACCCATCCACATTAAAGGGACGGCTGTGGAGCGTGTGAGCAGCTTCAAGTTCCTGGGAGTCCACATCTCCGAGGATCTCATCTGGACGACCAACTGCTCCAAGCTGGTCAAGAAGGCTCACCAGCACCTCTTCTTCCTGAGGACTCTGAGGAAGAACCACCTGTCCTCAGACATCCTGGTGAACTTCTACCGCTGTACCATCAAGAGCATCCTGACCAACTGTATAACAGTCTGGTATGGGAACTGCTCTGCCTCGGACCGGAAGGCGTTGTAGAGGGTCGTGAAAACTGCCCAGCGCATCGCCGGAGCACCACTTCCTGCCATAAAGGACAACTACAGGAAGCAGTGTCTGAAAAGGGCTGGGAAAATCACCAAAGACCCCAGTCACCCATCACATGGACTCTTCACCCTCCTGCCCTCTGGGAGGCGCTACAGGAGCCTCCGGACTAAGACCACCAGGTACCGGAACAGCTTCTTCCCCACAGCTGTCAGACTCCTGAACTCTGCCTCCTGACATCTGACCCACGTTAACTCATGGACTGAACATACACACACCCACAACCACCTACACACACACACACACACACACACACACAATGGACAACTGTACCCTCAAACACACAATAATAACATGGACTGAACCACCACTCACAACCACTAGCACTTTATATAGCCTCTGTAGAAATTATCCACATATCTCACTTATCTTAACTGCACTACTGTAAATGCTGTATAGACAATCATTCTGTACAATACAATAATTATAGTTCTACAACTGTTTATAACTGTTTATTAATACTCGCAATTCTATATCTACAATCTGTAGTTTCCATATTTTTAACTATATGTATAACCTGTACATAGCCTGTACACTCACTACAGCTGTAGCCTGTACATACTTATAGTTATAGTATATTTATAACATACCTTCATGCCGTGTACATTGTACCATACCTTTAATAGATCCATATTCTGTAATATATCTATATTATTGCTAAAGCACTTTGTGGATGGATGAAAACTGCATTTCGTTGCCTTCTTTTGTGTATTTAAAATTATTTTGTTATAAATGGTTCCACAAATTATGTGGACAGACGTTTGATCTGTTAGGAGAATTATTTATATAAAGTAAATGTTTTGTTTTGTTATTGTTGAACAGTAAAAAGGACGGTTTGCAGTTATTACAGTTCTCTTTGTTTGAGTCTAAGGTGTTGTTGTATCCAAATCAGAGTATCTAAGAAATGAAGCAGAAACTGTTGGCACCTGTCCCAGCTTGTTTTCATAACCTGTGGTTACCGCTCTCGCTCTCTATAGTGTGCACACACTTTGATGTTTAAACTGCGGTTTAAATAAAACTGTAAAAAACTGACTTCTGCCAATCTGCACTGTGTGTTCTAAGAGGGGGGAGTAGCTCACCAACGAAAGAAGGACTAGACCCCCACTGCTGGGGTAGAGGGCTGGCGCGTTGTAGTAGCGGGCCTCTGAGAACACTGTTCAGCAGTGTTCTCACAGCCCGCTAAATGCAGAATATTTCCTGTGGTTTTAGCAGAAAGCAAAGCTGCAAGAAAGAATTTGATGAAACTGCTTTGAGAGTTTTGCTGTAATATTTTTCAGCTGTCATGGCACACCACGTGGAAATTCTGCAAAATTTTAGTTCACTCTTATTAGCCGTGAGCATCATCCTGCTCATAACCCTCTTCCTCGTTGTGCAATACGTATTTGACATGGATTATTTTTGCTCATGCTGTCCGGGTTTACATGTAAATGATGCAGTCTTCATGGCTGTGCCTCCTTTTATCCTCAGCCTCTCTCTAAGTTTATCAGACTTAGAAACAATGAATAGGAAGGGTAGGCAGTTAATAGAAATCCCTCTCTCTGGATTCAGCAGAGACACATAGACTAGCTGCCATGTGCTTTCATACCAGACCCAATGGTTCAAATTTGCAGAGGCAGTGATGAAAAGTATTTTTGGGTTTAAATTATATTACTAAATAATGACATGAAACTATCTGCATTCTGTGTATGACATAGAATATATTATGTTTTCATAGACTACAGATATCAAAAGTGAAAGTATAAAAGTGGTGGTTGTAACCCACCCACCTAAAAACCCAGCAGACACAATAAAATCCCTCTGTTATCGTATGAAAAACACTCTCACATTAGCAGTACACAAAGCTGGATGAAACGAAGTCTAAAAGCTGAACTGTTCTTCTACTAACTACATCAAGAGTTTTTGACTTACATTTTTCAGCAAGCATGACTCACCATATCGAGCTTCTTCAAAAACTTTTTTCATCCTTAACTAAGGCTGTGAGCATTATCCTGCTCATAGTCACTTTCTTCGTCCTTCAGTACTTATTGGACATGGACTATGTTTGTTCCTGCGATCCAGATTCACATATAACTGGTGCAGTCTTCATGGCTCTCCCACCTTTAATCCTCAGTTGTTTAGTCACCTTAATTGAGTCTTTCTACAAAAAGACGATTTATTATCAGCGCTATTGTAGTTGTGGTAATTACATGCAGCTTTTTGGCTTTTTTTTGGCCAAATATCTCTTTCTGACTGGCATTTGGGCAGGCGCTGTTCTGCTTGAGGGTGACTGGTACATCTGTCTGATAACAAACATTGGTAGAAACCACACAAGAATCGCTTGTAAGGAGAATCTGACAAATGAGGAAAAGCACACCAAAGCTCAATATAAGAATGAGTCAGTGGTAAGTAAATAAAATAAAATAAAATGCCTTTCTCTAACAGCTCTACCATACAGATGTATTTATATAGATTTAGATATATATTCATAGATATCTTTGGCAGTTGTGCATTTCATGTAACATACAGATAAATAAGTTTTAACATTTTCCTGTTTTCCCTTTTAGGACATTGGCTTTGGTGTTTTGAGTGTGCTTTTCATTATTTGGAATATCTACGAATTTTGGAAACCCATTTGTATTATGAGACGGTTCAACAAGAACTTCAAGTCCTCAGGGTGCCCCTCATACTACAGATGGGTGTACGAAGAACTTCTTTCAGAGGAGGTGAGCAACCACTTGAAAGAGGAGCTCAAAAATATAGCAGAAGAAAAAGCAAAGAAACTCTGTGAAGGATTCTTGAATCGCATTCAAAAAGCTGAGCTGCAGACACAAACAGGAAATCACCATAGCAACAATTCCACTCATTCTAACAGTAATGACGAGCCTAATCCCAATAACAGTGAAATTGACGCCGTTAGTACCGACACCCTCTTTCCCAGGAGTGATGCCGCTAATCCTAACAGCAATGCTGACCAAAATTCAGAAAGTGACATTTTGGTTGCCTGGCATATAATTTCTGAACCATATTTCTACCTGAACGATTACACTCAGGCGGGGCAGAGCTGAAAACAATGTTACTGTGACCAAAATAAGCTTCACACAGACTGTTGTTGGTTCTTGCATTAGTTTCCATTTAGTTTAAAAAAAACTTTAATGCTTGTTTCAAAGTCTCTGCACGCTCTGTTCAGTACGTCCTCGATACGCTGTTCTAATACTGGTGAACCTGCTTTTACCTCCAAGCTGCTGAAACAATGTAATAAATCACATTATATGGTGCTTTAACATTATCAACATTATCAGAATTTAAAACCAAAGACATTCCTATTTATCCGTGCCAGTCAGTCGTTATGTTTGTTTTTACTATTTTACTTTAAATGTAACATTTTTTAAAGTTTTTAACAGTTTTACTTCTACTCTTTTTTATTGGTTTTGTTGTGCGGTTATTATCATTTTTACTGGTGTATTGATAGTGTCAGTAAGGGTCTTGTCAACGTTCTGTTTATACATTTAAATCAAGATTTATTCTCTTGTTGCATTTGTGTGTTTTTTATAAATCACTGTTTTTACACACATGCAATATAATAATATTTTATTTTCTTTCGTTCACTGAACTTTGGAATATTAATAGAAAGCTACTTACAAAGGTCTTACTCTGGCTCTTTGACTGGCAGCTGAGTTTTATATCTTCCTATCAGGTTCATTTAAGTGACTCTTTAACTATATCTATAGATAAACCATCATGGCACAGTCTGATATTAATGTAATATGTGTAAAGTGTTATTAGTAAATACAGAGAATTGTATCGTCAGATAGAAATACTGACAATGGTAACAAAGTCTGTGTGAGTAACAGCTTTGTAGCTAAATTCATTCTCTTTTCTTCTGTTCAACATTGTCAGCTGAGCAAATTAAACAAATAAATGTCTCGTACTTCCTGCTGCAGTCTTGGTTTTTATTAATGCAACAACAGAACAGGGACAAGGTGCCACATGCAGGACAAACACTGTGTCATAGCTGCCACATATAATCTCTGCTGAAGCTTCAAGCTGCTTCTCATCACTGGCATTGTACAAAATGTCAAATGCATAGATGTTTCTACTCTTACTGGTGTTAAGTCTCTTTAACACCACTGGAGATGTGAACTCCAGACCTGGGCCCCACAAGGACAGACAAACAAGTACACTCAGATCAGGAGTTGCCAAAGCAGCAAGAGCATGTCTCCCTCTTTGAGTTGTGTCTTTTCAGTCACTAATTCTTTCTCTCAGAAACATACGGATTACTCTGTGTGTGTCACAGTGAGCTCATAGAGCAGAATAAGCCTTCCGGGGACACACAACTCAAACAAAGACCGAGGAAGAGAGTAACGAGACACCCCCCCCCCACACACACACACACACCCATAAACACTTCCCTTCTGGAGATGTTTCCATGACAGGTGAAGAATCCATGAATTAAAGGAAACTCAGCCACAGTAAGTGGGAATTAACTATTACAGTGTGTAAAGATGTGTGTGTGTGTGTGTGTGTGTGTGTGTGTGGTTCCCAGTCTGTGTTGAAAAGCTGTTTTTATAGCAAACTCAGAGTGCATATTTTCTCAACATGTTGCTACAACGTCCCGAGCTGCCCGAGTGCCTCAGAGCTCTCACACACCTCTCCTACACACACAAACACACCTATAGTGTGTCCGTGTGGATAACAGCCGATTAAAGAGAACATTTTCAAACATGACACAGCTCACAGTCTGCTGAGTGGCCTTAAAGAAGGAAACAACATTTAGAAAACAGATGTGGAACTTTTCCGCTGGGCCTTCAGTGAGGGTTAGGGTTACCACAGTATTTAGTCATACTGCAGTTAATATATTTGATTTATATACTAGATTTCTTGATCCCCACTAAAGCTTTTTACAAATCTATTTCAAATGTTTTATTCTATTAGAGTTCTGACATTTACCCATAATGTGTTTAAACAGCAACAGAAAGTAGCGAGAGTCTGTCCAGGACTGAAAGTGTATGCCAGATTATGCCAACGATGGCAGTTCTTCAGACGATGACTCAAAGGTGGCTGCAACAGAGCCTCAGCATGAAAACATGCCTTTGCCTTTATACTTTGTGATAATTGTACAGAGAGTGAAGTTTTGAATAACTCACTGGTTTCACAGCCCTAGGCAGCTATAGCCCCTATGTGTTTGCAAGGCGTCACTGCAGCTAATATGGCTTGGACTGTAGACAATCTTACTGCTAACTGAAGGCTTTCTGGGACAGCATGTCCACAAACTTTGCTCTCCGGTCATACAATCAATAAACACTTCCCTCACTGGCTTGCTAGCATTACCTGTCAGGACTGAACTACACCCTCTTGTTGAATAAATTCTCATTTCTGGCACCTAAAAACAAGGTGGCGATGACATTAACGCTAAAATTTAGACTTCAAAGACTGGAGTTCTTAAACCGTGGGTGACATCATGCAGTCTGTCGAAGTTATGATACAATTTATGGCTTTTATAGAATAAGAGCATAAAATAGCAACACAACCAAATTTCAAAGTAGATTTCTCCAATGTTTGTGTAAAATAACAGCTATTTAGATTCAAATCATGAACCCATGTTGACTTTATTGATGTTTTACCTTTGACTAAAAACACACTGTATTTAACCAAACGAGTCCAGAAGTAGAAAAAATGGACTAAAAACATCGAACTGCTACACTTAATGAGGGATGCATTGTTACTTTGGTTCCTCGGTTCCTGCCGCCTGTTTTACATCGCCCTGCACTGTGCTGTTCCTCAGGACAGCTGTGTTTGGAAGTAAGTAAGTAAGTAAACTTTATTTATTAAGCGCTTTTCGCAGATAGACAATCACAAAGCGCTGTACATAAATATTAAAATAAACAATAAAATCGATAGACAATGTACACAATATAAAAGATCAAATGTAAATAATGTAAAAAATATAAAATATGAAGAGATCAACAAAAGGCTTGTTTAAACAGAAAAGTTTTTAACTGTTTTTTAAAAGAATCCACAGAGTCAAGCAAACGTAACTGTAGTGGTAAACTGTTCCACAGCCTTGGTGCAACAGACTGAAAGGCTCTGTCCCCTTTTGTCTTCAGTCGTGTACGGGGAACAACTAAGAGACTCTGAGTCTGTGAGCGGAGATGACGAGCAGCAGTGTATTTTATAAGAAGCTTGGATAAATAATCTGGGGCCATTTAGTGCTCTATATGTTAAAACAAGAATTTTAAAGCGAATTCTAAACTCTATTGGGAGCCAATGTAAAGAATATAAGATGGGAGTGATGTGAACACGCTTGGTAGAACGAGTTACTAGTCTGGCTGCTGCGTTTTGTATTGCCTGAAGGCGAGAGAGAGATGATTTATCCAAGCTAGTAAACAGGGAATTACAATAATCTAGGCGTGATGACACAAATGCATGAATTAGTTTTTGCAGTTCAGCTGAGGAAACCATATGTCGCAGTTTAGATATGTTTCTTAAATGATAGAAACAGGAACGAGACAAAGATTTTACATGAGAGTCGAGGCCCAGAGAAGAGTCAAATATTACTCCGAGATTTCGAATATTTGACTTGACAGATGGACAGAAGGATGCAAGAACCTGACTGATTCTAGAATGTAGCTCAGGAGGAGCTATGATCATGGTCTGGGTTTTGTCAGTATTTAGAACAAGGTAGTTGCTTGAAAGCCAATCAGAAACCTGGGTTAAGCACTGGACTAGGGTGGACAGCCTATCCAGCTGATGAGGCTTAAAGGACATATGGAGCTGAATGTCATCAGCATAAAAATGATAAGACAGGTCGCTAAAAGATTGAATGATACCAGCTAAAGGAAGCATATAAAAAGAAAATAGTAATGGACCTAAAACTGAACCCTGTGGGACACCACAGGTCAGGGCAGCAATGTCAGAGGTGAACCTGTCAGTCCTAACAGAAAAGGTCCTGTCTGATAAGTAGGAAGAAAACCAGTCTAGGGCAGAGCCAGATACACCAGCCAAAACCTTGAGCCTGTTAAGTAGGATTTTGTGATCGATGGTGTCAAAGGCAGCACTAAGATCAAGCAAGATGATCACAGAACAATTCCCTGCGTCAGATGCCATTAATAGATCATTATAGACTCTTAGGAGAGCGGTCTCTGTAGAGTGCTGCTTTTGAAAGCCAGACTGAAAAGGGTCAAGAATGTGTAATTTACATAATAGAGACCTGAACTGATTTTCAACAATTTTTTCAAGTAATTTACTTAAAAATGGCAATTTTGAGATAGGTCGGTAATTACTAGTAGAGCTAGGATCAAGGTTCTGTTTTTTTAACAGAGGAGATACCTCAGCATGTTTAAAATAAGATGGAACACAGCCTTGCCTCAGTGAACTGTTGATGATGGATAGTAAAGTGGGACCAATGCTGGTGATAGACCCAGACAGGACAGAGTGAGGTAATATATCTACAGAGCATGAAGAGGATTTCATTTTACCTAAAACTATAATTAAGTCATTTAGTGTGATTGGAGAAAAGGAGGTAAATGATCCAAGACAGCAAGTGGTGTCTTCATAAGGGGAGGCACTTGGGGAAATTTTGGATTTCAAGTCCATCACCTTATTTACAAAGTAATTAAGAAAAGTATTACAATCTTCATCAGAAAGCAGCAGAGCATGCTGGGTTGGAGGAGAAACAATACTGTTGATGGTATCAAATAGAATTCTTGAATTATTATTATCATTTTTTTTATACTTTTTTTTTTTTATACTTTTTTTTAAAAGTATAACGACTCTACCAGCCAGCCAGTATTGTCAAAGCATCCATGTATGATTTAGACACATTTAGATGTAAAGCCTGGATAAGACTTGGGTCGTGTGATAAGCTGCTGCTCTAATGTCTCCGTTATGTGAAGGGTCTTTGTTTTACCTGGAGCCAACAGGTGAGTCACTGGGAAAAGGAAAGGCAAATTATAGAGGAGTATGTGTATGTGTTAGTGTTACATCCTGGTATAGGGCAAGCTGTCAGGCCTCGTCTGCCTCCATGTCTCTGTGCATTACTCTGTCTTAGTTACTTCCTTTTTTTATTTTGAAGATGGATTATTTGTACTGAATCTTGTACTTCCCGTCTTTGTCCTGCATTAGGGTTATCTTCCTCTGTGATTGTTACACTTTCAGCTTTTAAATTTGTTTATTGTTTCAATCCCTACATCACAGTTATGCAGAGAAACGCTGCAGGAAGACAACCCTTATAACCCTGATCACGTTACACAGGTGTCATTTAATCCAACAACATTGATCGATCACAGCTCTGAAGAAAAAAGCATGAAGAGATCTGGGTGCATGTGTGGGAACTTGTTGCACATGTTTCTCTTTTAATCGGCATGTAAGGGGAAAGGCCACGTTTCTGTGTCAGTGTCTCAGCCGAACGATCTCTGTGTTTCTGCTCTGCTTTTGATTATTTACCTTTCTCTGGTGGACGGCTGGACAGCGCAGAGAACGTGAGGTACATGACATAACAGCTGATGATGGAGGCCTGAAGGAGCCCAGACCGAGGCTGTTCTGTAGACAGAGAGAAAGACAGAGGATGGTACAAAAGTTCTCAAAGGCGAGTCCTGAAAAGTCTGGCCACGATTATTTTTCATCTCGAGGAAGAAACCTTCAGCTCAGCACTTCAAACTACTAGAAAGAACCATCAAACCTGGCAACGGTACTGTTGTCCCAGCACGATGAACAGGTCTGTTACCAGACTACAGGTTTGCACAGTACAAATGTACACTACAGTACCTCATGCTGTGTCATAAATGCAGTGGAGTTAAAAGTCTTGATGTGTATTCCTAGAGTCCATAAACTCTCACAAAATGTAAATACTCAAGTAAAGTACCAATACCATTACCTGTACTTGTCTGAAAGTACAGGCCTGTGTTTAATCCTGAAGCCCAGACGTGTGTAGACAAAGCACGTCTGGCTTTAACGGGAGAAACAGATAATGTTAGCTTACAGCAGCTCTCTGTTCAACAGGTGTATGTTTGCACAGCTGGATGTGGACTAAGTGTTATTTGGAGATTTGTTGCCGTGAGCGTGTTTCATCGACTCACTCTGTTTCACACACGGTGTGACGGCAATGAAGGACATGAGACCACAGAGTCCCAGGTTGATCCACAGCAGGACTTTGTTGAAGTGACAGGCAATGGGGTGGGTGTAGTACTTGTACATGAAGGTGAAGGCCATAGTGGCGATGGTGTAGAAGAACAGGGTGGCGCACATCACCGCCAGGTACCAGCGCTTGTTTTCTGCTGCTCCAGTCAACCTGAGAGGACAGACGATTGTCAGAGCTTGACTGATTTCATATGCAAGTGTGATGGTGTTCCACTACACGAGTGATTATTCCAGTTTGAATTGGCTGAGACAAGGAAGCTGGTGTGAAAGTGGCATCCAATTATTACATCAGGCTTCATTTTTAACTGAGAGTTTATTCCAGCCCTGTTGTTTTACCTGTTAACACTAAAAACAACAGATCTGTATCATTTTTACTGAACACATCACCCTGGCCCTAACACCTGAACAGTAAGCTTACCAAAGCAGAGCTGGGCTTTGAACCAGTAATAAGGAGGCTGGTGTGTTTCTTGACACCAGCTTGGACTGTCATAGGCAAGAACATTTTCTCTGCTAAGGTCCATAAACATTAAAGATGAATCTCTTAGTCTGCACATCTGCATCATATACTTGATCTGTGGATAAATGAAATGTACAGTAATATTTGCTCTCCTTGCCATGCTCATGGGCTTCTGGTAGAACCCAGCGGTTAGTGGTTCAAACCTCTTGTTATGGAGGTTTAAACTCACACAAGTGGAAAACAACTGGAAGACAGAATGCATGTATACAGAATACTTGAATGCATTGACATGAACATGTTTAGCATGTAGCTGAAAGTAAACCTAAAGTTATGTTTAGAAGTGAATGTGATTTTCTGTGGAAAAGGTTTCAGAGCCTTCATTATAACACGGTCTCAGTCTGACGTTACCTTCATTAGTTTTTATAGTTTTATGTGTTTATTTGATTCTCGTTTGTGTACGTGTTTTTAATTTGCTGTACCAACACAAGGTGACCTTGGGGTTTTTATACAGGCACCTATAAATCAAACGTGTGACTGTTATTGTTATTAAGATGGAATTTGAAATGAGTGAGGGCACTGGTCCAATATCTCACACAGTCACTGAGTCAGTCGGGTATTTAGGACTCACAGTGGTGAGGCCAAGGAGTGAGAACACAGTAAGAATAACACTGGAGTCAGCTTGATAATGCAAAGAGAAATGTGGCAGGTGCTGCAGCTGTGAACCAAAGAATATTTGGTAATATTTCTGACCTGTAAACCAAGACTGGAGAGACAGTGGTGAATGAAAACTCCACATCATTGTAAAGAGAGAAAGAGGCTTTTCTGCATGGCTGCAGTGGCCTCAGAAAAGGCCTGAATGAATAAATCCTCTTAGCTGTCGTGGCTACAACTCATCAGAGTTCAGAGGTGGCTGAGCCTGACGACAAAGGCAGCCGCAACAGCTGGATACAGTAAATAACATCTGGGATACGTCTGGACAGATAAATGAGGACATGACAGAAAGGATGCAGAGAGGATAGAAGTGCCAACAGAATTATTATTTCTTAGTCCGTCAGTTCTCCGGTCAATCGGAAACTGTTCAAAATTCATGAACATGTCCTTCTTTTCCTGAATATTTGAGGTCTGGATGATTTTCCTTGACCACAGCAAACTTTGGTTTCAACTACTCCAGACATCCGAAGACAGACGTGTGGTTGCTGTTTGTCGCATGTTTCACCCACAGAAAAAGCAAATAAAAAAGAAGCAGCGCTCTGTTTTACTTAGCTGGTGCTGAATCAGTCTGATTGCAGTTATTCTGCAGGACAGAAATGAATCATCAGCACTGGCTTCACACGAGGCTGCAAGAAGCTGCAAAGGACCCAGAAACCGTACATAACAAGACATGGATGCTACAGGTCTGAAGAGTCCAACTGTATACAAACGTATAAGCGCAGTGGTTTGTCTTAAGTAACACAACACTATGTTCATTTTGGAAATGATGCACATTAGTGTCCAGAAGTCTGATAAAGCAGTATATGCTGCACATCACCAAATTTATAAGCTTTATCCAAAATGTTTCCATTTCTCACGTAAATATGCAGATTACAGAAATAAATAGATGTGATTGTGTGTACGGTTTCATTGGTATTTTGTGAAGGACTTGTGTTATGCTGAAAACCAAAAATATGTGTTGACTGCGAAACAATGAAAACATGTCATTCCAACACCGTGTGGCGCTCCTCCTCTGGATTCAGTCTTTCCACCAGATGTTTAATCTGACTGCAGGGATTCGCTCTCATCCAGCACTGCACCGAGGCCTCCCAAAGGTGCTGGATGTGCTCAAGGTCATGAATCATTTTTTCATAAAGTTTCATCGTGCAAAGACACATTATGATGTCAGCAAAACACAAGCAACACAGCAAACACAAAGTTAATGATAGAATTTTTATCAACGTCAAGATCCCCACAGACGGAGTAAGTGTGTCCTTGTTTTGGACGTATGATTGTAAAATGAGTGATTCCACACAGTTCGTCTTCTTCATTTCACAGCATAAAATCACACATTAGGTGATTCTGTAGGACAGTCTTAGTCTTACCAGTTCTTGTTCCAGGTATGTGCAAACGCTGTGATGAGGATGAGCTGAATCAAGATGAAGGCGAATCCTCCCACCACACCAACATAATGCCAAGCTGAGGCAGGTAAAAGAGAGAGAGAAGCGCCATCATCCAGTGATTTATTTCAAGATGACAGAGGAAGCAGTTAACAGGAAAGGAAAAACAAGAGCAACCTGTATATAATAAACTGGCTGTGATCTGAAACTTGTTTCAGCATATTTATTGTCCCCAAACAAAGTGAAACCGAGCTGCAGAGATTTATGGCCCAGTGATGAATGCCTTGCAGGGTTTCGATAGCGTTCAGGAGCAGATCTCTGCTGCCCCCTAGAAGGGTTTAGAAGGAAGGTCATATCTGCTCTCAGGATGGATTTGCTTCCAATGAAAAGCCTGATTCAAAAGTTTCTCACCATGTAGGAAGGACTCTGTTGGGATGAAGAAGGCAGCAGTGCACATTCCCAGCAGTGTGATGAACTTAAGGAACCAGAAGCTGAAAAAAGAAAGAAAAAAGGAACTGTTAGTTTTTGGGGGGGTTTAAAACCTTCAATATAAAAGTTTTTTTCCAACGATTTTGTAATTTTGACTCATTTACAAGTGCTGTATTACGTCTCTATTGAACCTACAAACCCACTCATTTCTGATACTAAGAAAAGAAACAGCAGCATCTGAAAAACGTACCTTTTGCAGATTTCTGAGCTCCAAATCTGCTTGTTTGGGCAAACTTACTTTATTCATCTGATGTGGAATGAAAATATATTCACTGTGGTGTGTTTTTGTACTAATAATCAGAATCAGCATAAACTCAAGCTGATGTTGTAAAGATTTACAACATCTGCTACCAACATGAACATTACGTGTTTTATGTTATTGGATTTTCTTCCAGCTACAAACTGAATGTCTCTATGCAGTATTTTAAAATGCTTGTATGCTGCTCATGTTTCCTTAGAAATGAAATTCATTGTACTGACTTTAGTGGCCTCATACATTCAGATAAATACTTTATTCAACGAGACTCTAAAAACAACTGAAACATAAATAATAAAGTCCCAAAGAGGGAGGCGCACATTGATGAGCACAGTAAGTTTTTCCTCCGTCCAAACTCTGTTTGTGTGTCTGCGTCTGGTCTTTAAGAACGAGGGTACTCGGTGCTCTGCAGGTCACTGTAAGAGCTGTAACCTTTCACTGTGCTACTACTAAGACTCCTGTGAGTTTATTTATACCAGACAGAAGCAGCAATCCACTCTGTCAAATCCTAATCCGAGCTACGTCACAGCTATAATCGACTGCACTGCAATGGAAAGTGCAACAACAAAGAGCTTTAATTAGAGCAGCAGCTTTCAGCAGCTACGCTGAAAACAGACTGGAGTATTTAAAGGCGTGTGTGAGGAAACACTCCTAAAGTCTAATTTAAATATTCAAGGAAATCACATAAAAGCAGGCGGTGCACATTTAGGTAGGATCTGCTGCACTTGCATAACAGCGTTACAATAATATGCTGCGTTATGCTTTTCATTGTTAATGTGAATAAGAAAACATTAAAAAATGTAAATTTTCTTGAGTATTTTTAACTGAAACATGATTGATTCCAATCTGCCTTCTTTACAAGACCTGCACAGGTCACACATCGTCTTCTGTCCCTGCTCATAACCTTCACACGATGCTTAATTTCTCATTTACATCCTGCTGTCTGTAGGTAGTCAGGATGCATTCCTATAGTGTGTATTTATATTAATATGTATATAGAGATGTATGTATTATGTTTAGTGTAAATAGATAGAATAATATGTATAAAATACACATGCACTACCATTTAAAAGTTTGGACACACCTTCTCATTTACTGTTTTTTCTTTATTGTCACGACTGTTTACATCATAGATTCTCACTGAAGGCATCAAAACTATGAATGAACATGTTTTATGTAGTAAACCAAAAAGGTGTGAAATAACTTTATGGTTTGTAAAAACTGGTCAGGTTCCTCCAGATTAATATCATCCTGAAATCTGGAAACAAAACCACGTTCTCCACTTATTAAATGGCAGCGACCTTTCAGATTTAAACAAACGTTCTCTCATGAGTCTGAGATAAACTAATTTTGGCCTTGGACTGCCTCATAGTATAATCACAGCAGCTTTGCCAGTAAAAACCAGCATTCTTGATCCCTTTGACAGGAAACACAATTGTTCTGTTCAAATCCAGTCCAGACTGGTTAAGCATCTGATTTTGTTGGCTGTGATCTGCTCTTAGGCAGACAAAACGATGTTGTTATTGTTTTACAGACAGGCATAAGTCAGGTTCAATTTTAGGCCCTGTTTTATTTTCAGTTTTTACTAATTATGTTGAGATGAATATGTTTACAGCTAACACGCACCCTTATGCAGATGACACCATGCTTTGGCTCTGCTTATTGTGGAGCTCCACACTGCCAAATTCATCTGGTTTCCCAGAAGTCCAACCTAGATCTCAGCTAAGAGATTGATAATAAATGTTTGCCAGAGTAAAATTAATCGATCAGTCTACAAATATTTGGGTATCAGGCTGAAGGACTCTCCATTAAAATGCATATTGAGCCCTGAAAACCCAAATGCTGAAGGTCAGACTAGATTTTTATTGTTGAAAATAATTATTTATATTTTACACTTTTGTAAAGTGTGGGGTTGTTTGGACACCCCTACGGTATTTTACTTTTAGGCCCTGATTGGGAAGACTCCTACAAATAGCTAGAAGCAGCCCTTGAACTGCTGTTAACATTTTATCACACCTGCATTACACTGATTGATTGATTGATTGATTGATTGATTGATTGATTGATTGATGATTTGTGAATTACATTAATAACCTCTAACAGTCTGTACGTGTATCTTCTTGTCACTCATTGTAACATGTTGGTGCTGAAATGTGGAAAAAGGCTCATGTGTAACACTTCACACTGACCCATTGTGTATGAGTGCTCTGAAGTCCTGACTGGACTTCACGTCAATGAGGAACATCGCCATCATCAGGTAGAAAGAGGAAGTGCCGAAGCAGACTCGATAGACCGCAGAGTAGCCCACCAACATCTCACAGTGGCCCCCGCCGTGCGCCTGGTCACACACCATGTTGAAGAAAGGCACCTGAAGGGACACGTCACATTAATGCACCACTGGGTGAGCACAGAAGTGTGACGCACAGCCTGCTGGACTCTGTGTGCATCGTTCATTATTTTGATGTTTTCTTTTTTTGTGTTTGATGATGACATCTGAGATGGAAACAGAATGGTGCTTATCCACACTGACTGACCATTCAGTGTATTTTAATCTACACATCAAATTCACACAGCTCTTCATTATAAGAGAAATAATTTGCTTTATTTATTCTTTTCTTCTTGAAACTGTTACCTGCAGCAGTTATTTGCAGAACTACCTATAGAATAATAACCTTTAGTAGTTATTATTCTGTATGATTTTATTTAATGTTTCTCACATTGTTCATTGGGGTTTGAATTCACTCATGACTGTGGAGTTTGTGCATGAAGTCAGAATAGCTGCACTGTATAAAGCGCACTGGTAACATACTGAACAACTGAGCAAACACTCACATTTTCCCTGACGAGCTCGGAGACCGTGCGGGACAGCATGAGGCAGGAGACCGCACAACTCATTATGTGAAAGAGCGTGTACATGACCCGCGTGCTGGTGGAGGATTTGACCGGAGGGCAGAAGGCACAGCAGAGCGAGCAGGGAGCCGGCCCACAGCAGCAGCATATCTGAGGAGGAGAAGAGCGAGGCAGCTCAGCATCCAAACAGCATACAGGCCACGGACATATGTCTGTGTGCTGTTACACCTGTCACACATAGGGACAGCTGAGAAGATGTGAACTGTGCAGTATTTCACCAAAATCTCACTTGATTTGTAAACGTGTAATATGTTAGGAGAAACTATACTGCATGCTGCAACAAGTGGAGATAAAGTTAGAAAAATAAAATCTTTGGCATGTGCTCATTCTGCCCACAGCATCTCTTGAGTCAATAGAGCATCTGACGGTCGTGGGTGATGCATGAGGTCAGACAGCAGAGTAGAAAATATATTCAGTCCAGAGCGGTGAAAAATGAAAATCATGAGCTACCATGAATTTGTTGCCTTTCAACAGCAGGAGAACTCTTGATCCTTAAGATCTAAATTACGTTTCGGGTATTTGGAGTAGTTTCAAACTGCTTTAGTATTCATTGAAAGTTGAAGACTTTCTGTAGTGGGCACCACAGTGTTGAATCGTGCTGTATGGTTAAGTTAAGCAGAGTTTACTATCGATGCATGGATGAGAAGGACTTTCTGGAACTTCAGTTTGAACTCCGGAGGTGCTGTTCCACATCTCTGCAGACCTTTTGGTGAGCAGCAGACCTCTACGGGACAATGTGTCCTGCTGGTACAGGGACCGGAGGATTGAAAATCATAAACACTGCATCTGCACAGTCCAAGTATTAAAAGCAAGGCTGCCTGAAAACATTTAAAAGTCCCAGTCTCACACTGCCAATGATGGCAGATTAATGAGTCCACTGGCATCTGGCTGGTTCTGATTCTGATAAATCAGAGCTGTGCATGACTGGATGTAAGCCCGTGTCCACTGATCCTGAACAAAATCTGCTCATCTGCTTATGTGCTTCAGCAGCCTCTGCAGTCTGTCTGTAGTAACCATGTAGTTTCATATTGTAGATGCTTTGCTTTGTGAACTGTGTGCATATTTGCAGGGACTGGAACTACACTATATGATTTATGGAATAAATACTGGAGGAGTAAATCCAGATGTATTATCACTCATCACGTGCACGTCTTAATCTGATAGATAATGCAGAGAAGATTATCCAACATCTTCTCATTGAGGGGAAGACTGGATCAAAATAGATCTTTAATCGTGTTCAGTGGCTGAAAAATGATTTGATGAAACACGATTAAATGGAGCGTATATCTCCTGACATACCTTCCAGCTGAAGAATGGGTTTCCATTATGCACTGACTGCTCACATGGCTGCAAATCAGTCCGTCAGTGATGTTGCTCTGGTCATTTTGTGGGGAACAGTGTCTGTTTGTTGGTGCTACCTTTTCTATTTTTGCAGATTACTTTAAATTTTTAAGAAGAAATAAGTGCTTTATTAGAATTCTATAATTCTAAGATAGATTTTGGTCTATATTACAATATATGTATATATTAACACTTATATGTATGTCTTTGCTGCAGATTTTGGGATTCACACCCATGACTTGAATCTCCTGTTCCACCACATCATAAAGGTTTTAACTGTGGAGCCCAGAGAGCTCACTGATGAGACTATTGTGACCGGTGTGCTGTCCTGCTCTGAGCAGCCATCACAGAATGGTAAATGGACTGGTTTGTATACAGAGCTCTTCTACTATGAGCATTCAAAGCACTTTATACGACTTGCCTCATTCACCCATACACAAGCACCTTTATCTCTCTTGCCTTTGTCCTTTCTAACCTTCACACTGTGATGGATGAATCAGAGAGCAACTAGGTGAGTATCTTCTCCAGCAGCCGGGGATTGAACCACCAACCTTCTGATTAGTAGATGACCGGATGGGTACACTGTGGTAATAAAGGTCAGCAGCATTACTCAGGTTAACAATGCTGCTGCTAATGGACCCAAAGGGTGACGAGACAATATCCCCTGCACTATTAAGCCACCAGCAGCCTGAAGCCAGTGATGCAACACAGCATGGATCTATGCTGTCCTGTTGTTTCTGACCCGAACATCTGAATGTTACAGCAGAAATTCAGATTATCAGAGCGGGCAGCATACTTCCAGTCCTCTGTGTGAACTGTAGCTGCAGTTTTCTGTTCAAAGCTGACAGGAGAGCCACCCAATGTGGACTTCTGCTGCTGCTTCAAGGTTTAACATCGTATATTCAGGGATGTTCTTCTACATGCCGTGGTTGTAACGGGTGGTTACTGCTGCCTCAATGTCAGCTCAAAGCAGTCTGACCATTCCCCTCTGACCTCTGACACCAGCAACACACTTTCACCCAGAGAAATATCACTCAGGTTTTCTTCTTCAGACCAACCTCCCAGAGATGACTGTGTGGGAAAATACAGTAGATCTGTAACAGACCCGCCCATCAGGCACCAACAACCACTGTACAAAAGGGTTAGGTTCGTGTATGGGACTTCCTATGCCCCCTGAATGCACCATAGGTGTGCATGTCCGCAGCTTCAGTTCAGAGACAAACGGCAGCCGAACAACGGACAGTGTGTGCGTTCATAAGACCGTCAGTTAATGTTTTACTTCACTCAGTTATGTTGGTGTTCAGCCATCAGTGTATTTGATGACTTAGCAGCAGTTTCTGCTTCTGTTTAAATGACGTTATGCATTAGTGGCAGTTCGCTAGCATAACAGATTTGTTCGCTAATCAGCTTCTAGCAGAGAGATTCGTTGTTATCATGTTGTTGATTCTGTGCTCTGTGTAACAGATGATAAAACAGTGTAAAGTTGCCTTCGGTGCATAGTTGTATGCGGTGTGTTAATGCATAATGTCTGACTTTAAGTTTATGTAACCAGTCTGAAGGGATAGGTCAGCTTATTTACTTGTATACTGTATTTGAGTACACCTCAGCTGTATATTTATGTTCATTATGTCATTTGGTATCTAATTGATTTGTATCATTATGCTTTGTCTTAGGGCTGTTCGATATAACGATATATATCGGATGACGATAGAAAAACGTCTATCGTTTCATTTTACGCTATCGTTTGTTTCGTGGTGTCGCAAAATAAACTGTTTACGGCAATATTTTTTCATTATTTTGATGGTCACTGTAGTGGCTATATTAATTTCCTAAAGTTCTCTCTTTCTCTTATGTTTAATATAACCACACTACAGACGGACAAGCGCTTGTTTGTATGCGTTGTCGTTAGCAACAACGACGGTAAAACCACCTCGTGTCCGCTTGTTTATTTTCCACATAAACCTTTCACAATAAAGCTCAAGATCCTGTTGAGACTTTTCAAAATAAATTGAATCACGTGAAAGATGCAGAGTATTTACGGATGAGAAGCAAAAAAAGAGCCGTCAGGTGCTAAAAAATAAACCTTAGACTCAAACGTTAGAACAGGCTTTTCCCCGCAGCACGCCGTGTAATAAATACTCACAAAGAAAACGGCGGCCGTCACAACCTATGTCTAAAAATGTATCGTTTCATGCATCAGTTAAAACACTCAACTCCAGGTACGCGACGCCCAGCTGGAAACACTTCACGCAAGTCGAGCTGCCCGACATTCACAGAATTTACAGAAAATGTTACATTTTTGTGATTTATATCGTTATCGGACGATAGATGTCTTAATATCGGGATATGAGATTTTGGTCATATCGCACAGCCCTACTTTGTCTACAGAAACCACACACACACGCACACACTCTGCGGGCACACAAAGAATGACAACTTTATTCCTGGACTCTGCCTGTTTGTTCCTCTCACATCTGAACATTTGCAGGTGTTCTGACCCGACACTCTGAGGTGATTGCTGCCAGCTCAGATTTCTTTAACCCTTCTAAACAACCACATTCACAGTCACTACAACCAGCTTTGTTTACCACCTCTCTGTTTACTTTCTTTCATACTCTACACATTTACATGCTTATTGTTTATTTGTCTGTTAGTCAAGTTGTAGATTTGTTAATAAAAGTGCTTTTATCTGCACTCTGACTGATGGTCTGACGGCCCAAAGAGAAGCATGGCGATACTGTAATAACTCCAAGTCACTCGATCATCACAAAATAAACTACTTTGTGAATTGAACACCTAAAAGCCATCTCTCAGCATGCAGAGCATGAGAAACCATGAATGCATCAGATGAAGCTGAAAAAATGTAAATTCTCCTTTTTTGCATTCTGAACAAACCAGAACTGTTCATAATAAAGAAGTGCAGATGTTTGTGATGGAATAAAGAAAACTACACATAAGCAAAAGGGAAACTTTATATAATTTATAAAAAAGGTTCATAAGTTGAGCCACCTTACAGACAGCCAGGTGTCTGCCTTGTGGCCTAGTTTAAGGTTCATAATGCAGGATTATTGGTCACAGAGCAAAGTTGGGCCATGGAGATTAAACCCAGCAAAAACATGAATAATCACTTTCATTTAAAAACAGCCAAATAAAAGAGTGGGTCACACAGCATATTCAGGTCAGACCACAGACTGTTAGGTACAGAGTGGAGACTAAACGTGGAGGAGTTTGTGATGGGAGATAGAGCCTTCATTCAAGTATTCATGGATGTTTGCATAAACGAGCCAGATTGTCCTGTCAAGTCACAAATGTAAGAATATTATTTCAGAAACACAGGAGTCACTGTACGTGTTACTTCTACACGATGATGATCTCATCTGCACCTTCAGTATTCAGAAAGCTAAGTGCTAATCCTGACCCACATCTGCCTTTCACTTTGTATCACAAAAGGACCTCTGTCAACTTTATGTATTTTAATGTATGTATATTTCTTATAATATGTCCTTTGTATTTTATTTTCATCCATTAAGTTTGAGGGCTTCACCTTAATGGAAGAGCAACATGGTGGTGGGAAGGGTTTCGCTGCTTTGTGAAAAGGCAAATCGTTCAGCAACAGAAGAACATTTCTCAGTGTGATAAAGTAAAGAACTGTATTCATGCAGAACATTCAAGTTTTATAGAATCCAGAGAAACCCGTGTGCACAGTTTGAAGCCTCCATGCACTTTTGTTTATAAAGCTCCAGCTGTACAACATGGATTTGACAGGACGTTATATTCTACAGAAACGAAAGAACCCCAATGATAAGACAATGCCCTATGGGCAAATTCTTGGTGACAGTGGGGAGGAAGAACTCCCCTTTCAAATACTCACTGAAACCCTGCATACACAGCAGCAAAGCTAGCGAATGGTTCAGGGTCACCTGACCCATCCCTAACTATATGCTTTATCAAAAGCAGAGAGGGTCTCTGTCTCCTGAACACAAACTGGGACAACTGGAATTTACTGGGACTCCCTGAAATATGTCTTATATAAGAGTAATATGGACTCTTTTCCTGTCAGTATTCTTGCTGCACAGGTTCAGGAGCGCTGTCATGAGCACAGTTCATTGTTGCACAAATCCAGGTTAAAACTGTTTCTTGCAAACCAAGAAATAAAACAACCTACATAAAAACAATCTAGAAATACAGCTGGATCCTGGGCTAAAGGTAATTTATGAAGCTGAGAAAAGGAGGAAAGCGACCGGAAAATCAAGTAGGCTGTGTTCTCTGAGCTAAAGAGGAGCGGGACCTTCCAGGTTTCTATCAGTGCACAGTTTAAACTCTGATGCATCCGTGATGATGTGGGTGCACAAGTCCACATAACACGGATAAATGCATATTCATGAAAGCCCCATAAGCTAACATAAGCTGCTATTAATGTGATGTGTTCTCAGCAAAGGCCTCGCTTATTTCAGTAAGATAATGCCAAAACCTCATTCTGCACATATCCCACCAGCATCCTCCAACCTGGTCTGGCTGCACCTCAGATCTGCCCCCCACTGGGAGCGTGTGGACGTTACATTAAGTAAAGTATGGAAGTATGGAAACAGGACAGCTTTCAACAGGTCTGTGCTTCTGTGATAAGCAGGCCAAGCTACAGCTTCAAATCCAAAATCCGAAAAGTAAATCACTTTTTACTGATGGAGAGCAAATTAAAGGCAAACCATGCAGAATGTTCAGAGTATCATGTTTTACATTACTAACCCGAAGACAACGTCGCTGCTCCCGAAGAAAAAAGCTGTTCTTTAATTCTATACTGCTGAGTAGTTTGTGGATTTGCTCAGAGCTGCTGTTTGTCTGTTGTGTGCGTGTAGATGCACAAATCTAAACCAACAACAATCTCAGGCTACATCTCAACACTGCGATGAGGCATTCAGTCCCATCGTCACAGGTGAGTAAAATCAAGCATCTAGCCATGTAGTCTGCAGTGACAGAGTGCACTGTGGTGCTGCAGTAGGATGCCAGCATTGCAAAAAGTCAGTTTGCATTGGAAAAAAAAAAAGCTTGTAGTTTACTCATGTACATTTATTGTTTAACAGCACTGGCTCATAGTTATTGTCCAGAGTAATATTTACACATTTCTATGGCATCTGTACAATATATGTCCAATGCTGACCTGGGACCAGCAACAACATTAAAAAGCTCCTTACGCATTAATATGTTTCTGCTTCCTGTAACTGTTTATTTCTACTTTTTAGTAAAAACAAATACAGCTACAGAAAACTCTTAACTGGAAATAGCTACAGTGAATCTAACTGATTGAATAAAAGCGCTTCAGTGAGTATACACAATCATCCGATGAGTAAATTCCTTTAGTTTTATGCATTAAAAACTAAACTGACACTGAAAAAAGCCCAAACAGACTCCAGCTGTGCTGCTGCTCACCAGCTCTCACCTGATAGGCCACCATGTTGAGGAAGTAGTTGTAGACCCCGCTGCGGTTCATCCCCTGAGTGGCCGACATCGTGAACTGCTTTTCCTCGGCCACCACCACCCTACATTTGGCCATGAACGTCCGGAGCAAGCAGCTTCTTTTTCCAAGTGCCTACAAAGATGGCATCCTCACATCCTCGAAGAGGCCAGAAGGCAACGTCTAACGGGCTTTTCAGCAAAATGAGAAAAAAGGAAAGATGCAAAGTCCGTCAGCTTGTTTCTGCGCACTCTCTTATGCTGGATTAGCAGTAAATCTAGTCCCACTGGGCTCTCTGCAGATGAGACATGAGAGCTGTGTTGCTCTCAGTCCAGTCTCACAGAGGAATCAGTTGTTTTTTCGCCCATATCCTGCGTGCTTTGGCTCTGCTGCCGAGGTGGACGCTGCCAGAAAATAGGGAGAGGTGGTGGCGAATGCCCGGTGTCCTCCCTCCCTCTCCCAGTCAGATTAGGCAGAGAGTGTGTGAGGGGAGGAGGGAGGGGGAGAGAAATGACGAAGAGGAAGAGGGGGAGGAAGGGAAGGAGGAGGAAGAGGAGGTCAACAGGGACCATGTGCCAGTCCCATCTGTCCCCTTCCATTCCCTATTCCCAGCATTGCACAAAATCCACAGCACAATGGGATTGGGGATGTTTAATCCAGATTTGCAAAATTAAACAATTATCCTGTGTGACTTCTGGATGCCGAAGCTTGACTCGCAGTCTTCCCTGAGACCTGGGCCAAGTCTGAGAGAGAGAGGCCCACATCCGTAATCCCAACAAGTTATCGTGATTGCACTACGACCCAGAAATGTTGAAGCAGGACGCACTGGACGGCTTTCTGCCTGTGACGGGTCAACAACGGCATTGGTACATGTGCTTAATGATAAACAGGCCAACGGATTTGGAGGGCCTCTAATGGGAGAGCAATAAGGTATTAGGCAAAAATGAATAAAAGACAATATATGTATTATTAAGTTACCCAGACAGTGTGTGTGTGATGTTGGGATGGACTGCTCAGCAATCATTTAAAGGACTTACAGCTCCACAATCCAAACTGCTGCACTCTGCAGCTCCATTAACCGTTAGTATTTTTCTTTGTGGTTTTATTGGATGAGTTTCTGTGTAAAAAGATATCAAATTCAAATATTGCATGATAAAAGCCGATTATGGGAAACCATACGCTGCAAGTTCAGCTTTCCCCTTGAAAAGCTGCTACACTCCTCATTGCCAGCTCTGTTCTATAATCTGACATTTGTGTGTGAAAACAGTTCATGAATTCCTCAAAGGGACAAAGCTGGTCAGGACTGAGGTGTAAAAGCTACTTGGAGCTGGATCTGTGCTAAACCACTCTTCTGTGTTGCACAGCGGCAGTGAGACGAGACGACGGCAGCGGCTGAAAAGCGCTGAGTGCATGAGGAGAGAGCCAGATTAGATTTGGGTTAGTGTGCAGGGTGGTGCACTGGGATAATCCCGTCGCTGTTCCAGCCCTCCTCTCAGCCAGGATGACCTTCACCCGCGCAGGCACAGCATTATTGCAGCCTGTTACTCTGAGGGAAGCTTTCTACTGAAGTTGCAGAGATTCTCCAATGTGCAGCATGTTTAGGAAATAATACACGGCAGTCTGTGCTCCCGTATGGAGACAAAAAAACCAACAAAAAACAAACAGGATGCCAGAAAAAAAAGGCACAATATCAAAGGTGGAAGTTTAATTACTGCTGATGAAGGCCAAGTCCTCAGGACCCGTGGGATTTAGAGCCTCTGCTTCAGTAAACAGCCATCTGCGTACAGCTCATTACAAAAACATCCAACTGTAAAAGATCACTTTGTTAACCTTCATTTTCTTTTAAATAGTCACAATTTAATGGCTGCAGTGCTGCATTTGTACTGCTTTGTTTGGGTTGGAGTAAATATGCTGTTTGCAGATATATTAAACTGTCTGTTCACTGTTACGCTGATGCAAAGCAAAATCAGAGAGTGATAGTGCTGTCATGTTTAGCTGCTTTAATGAGTTGTTCTTGGTACTGAACCTCTGTGCATGTACGCTTGTGCCAGGATCGTGTAGCCTCTGGAGAGGAGACACAGTCCTCCCAGATTTACCTTCATGGGATTGAGTAATAAAGAAGAGGTTGAGTAAGAGGGAACATCAGAGGTTAACCTGGTTCAGGCTTGGATATTCAAAGACAGTCCATGAACACACTTCCAGAATCTTCCAGCAAGTCAGTTGTAGGATTATCAGTGTGAAACATGGAGACACGGAGTACTGTGAACATGGTGAACATGCTCACCACAGCCAGCATTAACAAGAACAAGCACACTGCCACAGATTCATTCACAGCAATTTCACAGAAAAGTACTTTTTAATAATGTACTTGAAAAAACTAGCTGACCAAAGATGCTTTGATAATGTCTATCTAGGTCCTGTATATAATAAGCTGTCGTCTCATACTGAATAAGACAAGTCCTTGTTGTCCATTAAAGTGTGTCATAACTAACAAATAGGGAATTAAAACTGCTGAAATGTGGCACAGAGATCAAAACTGAGACACATAATGTCCACGAGGAGTGAACGATGATAAAGTTCAGACAAAAAAAAAGCAAAAAAAAAGAAGAGCTCATGTAAGTCACATCAAATTACTACAAAGACGAGCAAGAACACTAAAACTAAACTGAAAGCTGACAATAAGAGCGGAAGGAAAAACAAGAACAAAGAGACGAAAAATATACAAAAAAAGAACACAAACAGATGCAAAAGCAACAATAAAAAGACCAAAATGAGCAGAAACAGACACACTTTAGCTGAGAATTCACACAAAAAAACACCACAATACAGAAGATGATCAAAGAAATGTAAGATGACCAAGAGAAGAAAAACGATGTAAAGATGTAAACCAGCTGCAAAAATATGCAAAATGACAAAAAAAGAGTGAAAAGAGACGCAGAGCGAGTGCAAAAAAACACTAAAGGACTGAAAGGTGATGCACGCTGGCTACGAATGTACACAAAGACCAGGGGAGGAAACTGTAGAGGACTCAGGACACGACTGTGTGGTTTGCCGTCTCCCTGAGTGTGGGTGTCCCGCTCCTCTGTGCTGGAGGGGGAGTCGCACTCTGTGCCCAGAGGCCCAGGATTCATAACCTTTCACCTGCATGCATGTTACAACTCAAAGTGCTTTTATCCAAATATATTTAGTAAAAATCCAATGAAAATGACAGAAATGAAACAGATGATGTAACTTTGCATGTGTTTGATAACCCTCTCTTGGAGCTGAGTGGGCATTATTCAGAGAACCAGTAACCCACTTAGGAACGCTTCTCCAGGCCACAAACATCCACACTAACTTTAAGAACAAACATTGTTTGATGTCATTTCCTTAATTTCACTTTAGATTATCCCCTCCAACAAGTGTGGGTGTAAACCAGTTAGTCACTGTGACAAACACGTGTTGCTCTCAGCGCTCCGGTCGGCTGCGGACCGTCCGGCATTCCTTGGGGCCCCTTTCACTCTTGGATAATTACTGCTGCCTTGTGGGAGAGGAGGAAGTGCCAGCGAGAACAAACAAAAGCAAATTAGGGGATGCAAATCCGTGCTTGAGTGAATGTGCTCGATCTATGGTTTCAATAGGCTTGTGCAATGACTGTTGGCTGAAATTCAAGCCTTGTTTTCATATATGACAAAAAGGACAAAAATGATCCCGTTGTTTTTGTTTAGGAATCTTACAGACAAACCTGAGTGCTCTAAGCAGCACTGGTCCTGGTGGGTAAATAAAAGCTGTGAATTTTTACCAGATTTTACAAACAACAGGAATGCTTCTTCCCATAGAGACACAATGTACCCATTCATAACTCTGACAGAACGGCGTGTTCGTACTCTGAGGGATTACACAGACGACAGATTATTACACGCTGCATTTTTTCTACTGACAGCTTAACTTTGCTGCTTTCATTGGTCTAACATCAAAATCTGATGCCATCCTTTTTATTCCAGCCCTAATATGGAGATCTCAGGCACAAACAGAAGAGAGGAGCTAAAACATCTTTAATGCAGACAATGAAAGAACTGACGGGCTGCACCGAGGTCCAGTATATAATCATGCAAAACTCCTGTAGAACAGTTCAAAATTAAAAATGTGGAGTGTAATAGGTCTCCTCAAACTGGGAATATCGTTGTCCATGTCTGGAGTGTGGAGGAATCGACTGATGATAGAAAGGAGTACGCTACCTTTTGTCCTCTGCTGTAAAGGTTATGTCACATCTGACCTCTGACCTTTCCTTCAAGTTTAACCCATTGATCTGAAGGTCAAAGTGACAGTAATTCTAAATAGAAGTACTTCTTACTGCCATCGCTTGCACTGACAACATAAACGTATATAGGGAAAGATGTATGAGGATCTAAATATGTCATTACTTTGGACCTCTGACCTCTTCTTCAAGGTCAAATAAGGTCACACATTCCTAACTCTGACCTCACTTTTACATTTCACATCTGCTTTTCTTTCAAGTTCACACAGAAATGATTTGATCTTTAAAGAAAGTTTCGTTAAGAGAAAGAGAATGAGCTGCTTAGTTAGCTAGAAATGTACTGCAGTAATTCAATTCAATTCAATTCAATTTTATTTATATAGCGCCAAATCACAACAAAAGTCGCCTCAAGGCGCTTTATATTGTACAGTAGATCGCACAATAATAAATACAGAGAAAAACCCAACAATCATATGACCCCCTATGAGCAAGCACTTTGGCGACAGTGGGAAGGAAAAACTCCCTTTTAACAGGAAGAAACCTCCGGCAGAACCAGGCTCAGGGAGGGGCGGCCATCTGCTGCGACCGGTTGGGGTGAAGTACATAACAGACTCGAGTTATTCATGTCCAGTTATTAACAAACTAAACTAACCAATAACTAACTTCATTGCTAATGTACTATACCCACATAAATATAAAAAAATAAAATGGGTTTCGGCAGGAAAATTGTTGTTAAAAATGGATTGCATTTATATAGAGCTTTTTAAGACGCTCAAAGTGCTTTACAATTCCACTATTCATTCACTCTCACATTCACACACTGGTGGAAGCAAGCTACAGTTGTAGCCACAGCTGCCCTGGGGCAGACTGACAGAAGCGAGGCTGCCATATCGCGCCATCGGCCCCTCTGGCCAACACCAGTAGGTGAAGTGTCTTGCCCAAGGACACAACGACCAAGGCAGACAGAGCTGGGGATTGAACCGGCAACCTTCCAGTTACCAGACAAGCTTCCCAACCCCCTGAACCACGGTCGCCCTAAAAAGATCAAAGAAAACTAAACGTTTAAAAATACAATAATATTTCCTTAAAAGTAAATTCTGCCCAGAGAGTGAGCTGGCTCGGTGGCTGTGTGCACTCTCTGGGTATTTCTTGTTAAATATATAAATACATAGAGTTTTTTCAGTGCTGACTGAATGACAGTTAAGGGCAGCAGAGGCTATATGCAACATTTTAATCATTTTGGGAATCAGAGGAATTTCATTTTATTAGATGTTTTCTATTCTTGTGTGTTTCTCAGGCTGTTTGCCTTCTGCAGAGTCTCACCTGTGGCCGAAGCCAGCGTCCTGTCATCACGTTCCTGAGGCCCCGGGTGATGAGATCTCCAAACTGTCAAGCAGGCATCAGTCATAAAGCAGGATGAAGGGGTTGGTATGACGGGAACAATGTGTCTCCGGCCCCGGTGGCATCCCTCCAGCTGCTCGCGACCCCACGCACCTCCTGAAGGATAAAACCACAGAGCACTGAGGTGGTTTTTCAGTCCCGCTTGAGGCTGAAGGCACCAACAGGTCTTTGTTTCTTTTAATCTGATTACAGTGGTGGGTGGATTGGAAAAGCTCAAGTACACAGAAGGGCTGGAAAAGTCTGGACACACAGGAAATCTGTTGCAGTGGTGGAAGAACAGGTAAACCTCTTAGAACAGACAGGAATAGAACGAAGAGGAGTACAGAGAGATTTAGTGATCCGGAGACAGACGGCACATAATCCTGTTATTTGTTTTTGTCTCAAAAATAACAAGACAGTAAGTCATGCTATCCTTCCTCAAACCTGTTGATAAAATCACAGGTTTAAATATTAGTTTAGATCCAGAATTTGAAAAAATAAAATAAACAGACATTTCCTTCCCGAGCATCTCTGATGCATCAGACTGATTGTCTGATCAACTGACTGTTGTTGGTTTACTGGAGCTGGAATCCTTCCAAAAACTGTTGTGTATGCTCTCTGCTGTTGTCACTGTAACTGTGCTCAGTCACGGGGCAGTGGCGGTCCTAGCCTGTTTGGTGCCCTGGGCGAACACCCCCTCTGCCACCCCTCCACCCCAACTCCCCACCGACACATAAAACATATTAAGGATTATACATTAACATATTTTGTTGTAAAAACTGTTGTCGGAACCATACTGACTTTAACCAGATAAACATAAACACACAAACACACACACATATACAGGGAGTGCAGAATTATTAGGCAAGTTGTATTTTTGAGGAATAATTTTATTATTGAACAACAACCATGTTCTCAATGAACCCAAAAAAACTCATTAATATCAAAGCTGAATGTTTTTGGAAGTAGTTTTTAGTTTGTTTTTAGTTTGAGCTATTTTAGGGGGATATCTGTGTGTGCAGGTGACTATTACTGTGCATAATTATTAGGCAACTTAACAAAAAACAAATATATACCCATTTCAATGATTTATTTTTACCAGTGAAACCAATATAACATCTCCACATTCACAAATATACATTTCTGACATTCAAAAACAAAACCAAAACAAATCAGCGACCAATATAGCCACCTTTCTTTGCAAGGACACTCAAAAGCCTGCCATCCATGGATTCTGTCAGTGTTTTGATCTGTTCACCATCAACATTGCGTGCAGCAGCAACCACAGCCTCCCAGACACTGTTCAGAGAGGTGTACTGTTTTCCCTCCTTGTAAATCTCACATTTGATGATGGACCACAGGTTCTCAATGGGGTTCAGATCAGGTGAACAAGGAGGCCATGTCATTAGTTTTTCTTCTTTTATACCCTTTCTTGCCAGCCACGCTGTGGAGTACTTGGACGCGTGTGATGGAGCATTGTCCTGCATGAAAATCATGTTTTTCTTGAAGGATGCAGACTTCTTCCTGTACCACTGCTTGAAGAAGGTGTCTTCCAGAAACTGGCAGTAGGACTGGGAGTTGAGCTTGACTCCATCCTCAACCCGAAAAGGCCCCACAAGCTCATCTTTGATGATACCAGCCCAAACCAGTACTCCACCTCCACCTTGCTGGCGTCTGAGTCGGACTGGAGCTCTCTGCCCTTTACCAATCCAGCCACGGGCCCATCCATCTGGCCCATCAAGACTCACTCTCATTTCATCAGTCCATAAAACCTTAGAAAAATCAGTCTTGAGATATTTCTTGGCCCAGTCTTGACCTTTCAGCTTGTGTGTCTTGTTCAGTGGTGGTCGTCTTTCAGCCTTTCTTACCTTGGCCATGTCTCTGAGTATTGCACACCTTGTGCTTTTGGGCACTCCAGTGATGTTGCAGCTCTGAAATATGGCCAAACTGGTGGCAAGTGGCATCTTGGCAGCTGCACGCTTGACTTTTCTCAGTTCATGGGCAGTTATTTTGCGCCTTGGTTTTTCCACACGCTTCTTGCGACCCTGTTGACTATTTTGAATGAAACGCTTGATTGTTCGATGATCACGCTTCAGAAGCTTTGCAATTTTAAGACTGCTGCATCCCTCTGCAAGATATCTCACTATTTTTGACTTTTCTGAGCCTGTCAAGTCCTTCTTTTGACCCATTTTGCCAAAGGAAAGGAAGTTGCCTAATAATTATGCACACCTGATATAAGGTGTTGATGTCATTAGACCACACCCCTTCTCATTACAGAGATGCACATCACCTAATATGCTTAATTGGTAGTAGGCTTTCGAGCCTATACAGCTTGGAGTAAGACAACATGCATGAAGAGGATGATGTGGACAAAATACTCATTTGCCTAATAATTCTGCACTCCCTGTAGTTACATCTTTTTACACACACGCCTTTCTACTCTGGAATATTCTTGTCAATTTTCTTGATATTTATTTATAATCACCTCTGTTAATCCTTGATATTTATAATTGAGTGATCTGTATATATTAGTGCTATTTCTTAAATGTGTAAAATCTGTAACATGATGTATTGTTTGGAGTTTAGTCTGTTACTGTTACTATTTTTACAATTTCTTCTTGGAGCAACTGTAACCCACATAATTTCCTTAGGGATTAATAAAGTATTCTGATTCTGATTGTTTCAGGATGACCTGCCATTATCCAATGACACATCTGCTTACCTGTATATTTTGCTCGTTTCTCCTCTTCTTTTCTCTTTTTTCTAAACTGAGCACCTGATGGCTTTGAACTTTTCTTGTTCATCTTCCATCCGGTCTTTAAGTGATGACGTGACAAATCCTGCTTCCAGGCCCAAAGTAGTCTGTGTTTAATATGGCTTTTGTGTTGTTAACATGTTTAATGTTTTGTATTTTCTTCTATTTAATTTCAAAAAGCCCCTAAAATGAGTCAGTGATCACTGTCGGCCTCTCTCGGCTTTTATTACCGCTAATCATTTTAAAGCTCAATTTTTAAAACCTTACGATGTAACTACAGCAGGGGCGATTTTAGCCCATTTTTGGGGGTGCTGAAGCACCCCCCAAAAATTATAATCCCCCAAAAATGAATCAAAGCACCCCCAAAGATCTCTTACTTTTTTGACAATATTTGCTGTTTGTGTGCCACATTACTAAAAATATAAAAAGCATACAGTACTTGGTTGAGACGGAACATTTTAACAACAAAAGTACAGATAACCCCCCCCCAACCAAAATGGTTTGTTCCAGCTCGCCTCTCCCCTGTTCCGGCTCTAGCACCCTTGCTGCCAGAGCGATGGTAGCTGAGACGCAGCGGAGCGGAGGTGGAGTGCCCGGATTAAAACAGGACATATTAGCTGCATTTAACCTTCAGTTACTCTTTATGTAGTTAGATAGGAGTCATGTTTCTTTTTAGCTGAAAAACCTTACACCAGGTAACCTGCAGTGTTGAAAACGTGTTTTCCGACGATGTTTGCTACCCTACAATCCGTCCTGCTCTGTAGTAAAATCAGCGACATTTGACCGTCCTGTTGCTCCCATTGAAATGTATACAGCCTATTTAATATCTAAAACTTAAAATTGTCCGTAGCCTGCTGTTGTTACCACTGTCCTGTTTGAAATGGATACTAACTAGCTAACTGACTGAATGCCCATTAACCTTATAACTCCTGTTGTGTGTGTGTGTGTGTACAGAGAGACAGCCAGGTTCATAATGGATATAAGGAAGTTTTTTCAAAAACAGGAGCCACATTCAGGTAAAAGTGTAAGAACAAATGATCCGTCAATAAAGGATAATGTTGGATCAGTGTTTCAATATTTATATCTTTTATTATTTATTTATTTATTATCTTTTATTATTATTTGCCTTTTGGTTGAAAGTACACTGAGGGAGGACTTTTCGTTAGTGATCTTAATAGTATTTTTTTCATATTAATGTAATTTTTCATCTAACTGAATCCAATCTATTTGTGTATGATTGTCAGTCCAAAGAGGGAGAGAGGGAAGAGGGGAATGTGTGGAGAAAGTACAAGGTCAGGAAGAAGCAGGTAAGGAAACAGACAGGGAACAGTGACAGGCACAACAGAAACTGTTGAACTGACAAAGAGAAAAAACCTGATTTTACTCACACAGTCTGGAAGTTGTGTCTCCCTGTATTAAAGCTGCTATACAGAATCTGCAAAACAAACTGGGCTGAAACATTTTTGACCCTCTTTAACAACATTCCAACATAACATTATCATTGATTGGGGAGATTAAAATTAATGATATATTTTTATGTGGTTCAGCCACAACTCTACTAAAACCTCAGGCAGTAATAGGTAGGCCAACTTTTGGACCGTCCAGTTGTCTGTATGACTGCCGCATACAGACTTATGCGGCAGAGAAACACTTATCAGTGTTTCTCAAACTTTTTACAGTGTGTACCACCTGAGAAAATGTCAAGCTCTCCCAAGTACCACTATGAAAGCATGAAACTCATAAATCTTACAACACAAGATTAGTATTATTAAATTAGTTAAATTAGTATCTGCAGTAAAGATTTTTTCATACATTGTATACATTCTACCACAGGCAAAGTTGCCTCCATTTTTATATTCTTTTTTTTTAATATTTTGTAATAATTTATTTGTAATAACTTATTCTGTTTTGGGAGTGTATTTTTTTATGTATCTGTATTATATTATAAATACACATTAAAAGTTAATCTCTGTCCAAAAATGCACTCAGTTTACTTTTTACTCACTATGAGCATCATTCATTATTCTTCCCCAGTAATTAAGGTTAGGATATGTATTTTTTTTATTCCAATCCATTCTTCTTTAGCAGCATTTAAATAATCGTTATCAGATTTGATGGTTTTGTTACAGACTTTTCAAAAAAGTGTTTTGCTTTTCTTTCACAAATGTGGGGATTAAATTGTGTTAAAATGTACAAAACAGTGATGTCATGTTTTGTGACGAGGACCCAGGCACAGAGAGACTTGATGAATTTAAGAATCATATGATTTAATAAAGAAATTTGCAAACTTGCACAGAGATGGTAAAATTATGATGACTGATAACAGAGACGAAGACAACAGACGATGAGGACAGAGAGGATGCAGGGACCGACAGAGACAGGGAAGAAGTCTCATTGTGATGAGTAAAGTGTATCTTGGCTGGCTGGGCAGCTCTCTGGGTGCTCAGCACCCCCAAAGCTCTGATCCTAGAATCGCCCCTGAACTACAGCGCAGCCCATGCAGCAGTATAGGGATGACTAACCTCGTGGATGGATTATCTCAGTTGTTCTCCTGGCTGAAGTTTGGTCCGTTTACAGCATCCTGTCATGTGATTACATTTGTTCCTGACCACCGAGAATCCTCACGTTAACTTTTATCGAGTGGAAAAAAGTTAGTGTGTTTGTATTATGCTCACATAGCTGTGTCGCTAGTGATCACGTAGCACATCATCATATACCAGCTATATACCAGTTATATACCCCACAAACGTCACTGCTGTTTAGTTTTCTGGCTTCATTTATGTCGGAAGTGATAGCAGAGCTGTACGTTTGAATTATTTCCAAAATCCCTCAGTCAGGACATGCTATATTGTATTTAGATGGAAGCTAGCGAGCTAACTTCCTGCTAACTTCTAAATGTTAAATGTCATAAATTCCATTTTCATGGATGCCTGGATGTTAAACTCAGTTGTTACACCTGGTAGAGCAGAACGCTGATCATTTTATTAAAGATGAAAGACTTTAGACAGTGTTTCAACTCTCAGTGATGCCGCAGTGTTCGTTTGATTTATGGACCTGCAGCGGAATTTGAGCCCAGACAAGGCAAGTGACGTCAGACTTAAAGACCGGATTGGTTTTAATTTTGCACTCCAGTATGAACACCCATCCCCCAACCCGAGGATCACCACAACATAACCTAATAGACCTACACCTTAGTTCACACAGATTCACTTTGTCTAGGGTTTATTTCTGGGATTTCGCACAACCCAGGATTCATGAATCATGAATACAAAATGGGCTTGGATTTACAACATTATAAATGAAATGTGCTCTATTTGGAAGCAGCCGGCCCCCTTTCGACAGGTTGTGTGTGAGACTTATTGTTAGCAGAGCTGCTCTGTGCAGCGTTATGGCATAATAATTTTGAGGGAGAATAAAAAGTCGACACACATATCTTATTCCTGACGGAGGACTCTTCCACTACACTTCTCCAGTCCCTTCACAAAGTTGTTGCATGGTGAGACATGGATAGATGGTGGGCGGAGCCTTTTACCGTCATTTTATTGTGACGCAAAGTACAAACACCTGTGGACACACAATCCAACACCCCCACTTGTACACAGGTTGGGGAAAAACAGTCCTCCGAAAAAAACATCTTACATTCCAAACACAAATACAGAAAATTTGTCTAACTTAGACTTTGAAACTGGTTTCGTCATCATATCTGCTACCATTGACTCAGTTGGACAGTAATCAATGAGCACTTTCCTTTCATGTACAGCTGACCTTATAAAATGATATTTCACATCAATGTGTTTACATCTTTGTCTGTTCACTGGATTTTTTGACAAAGCGATTGTTCCCTGATTGTCCTCCAATATCATAGGTATTTCATACTCAAACTCATCAAGATCTTGAATCAAATAAGTCAAATACATACATTCCTGAATTGTTGCTGCTAATGCCATGTATTCGGCTTCACAAGTTGATAGTGCTGTAGTTGTCTGCTTTTTGGTTTTCCATGATATCAAAGGACCATTTTCATTTAGGCTTACACAATAACCTGTCATACTGCGTCTATCAGAAACATCGGATGCCCAATCTGCATCACTGTATGCTTGTAGACCTAGTTTTCCACTTGAACATTTCCTAAAACACAGTTCTTTTCCTCGACTACCTTTTAGATACCTCAGAACATGTTTCACTGCTGTCCAATCATCAACAGTTGGCGCATTGAAGTGTTGTGACAGTTTGCTGACAACATAGCTTAAATCAGGTCGCCTACAATAGCTCAGATAAATAAGACATCCTACCGCTTCACGATATCTCCTCACATCTGGTAATGTCTCGAATTTATCAGAATGAGTCCATTTCTGTTCACAGGGTGTTAACCTTGGCTTACAGTTTTGCATGTTAAATCTCTTTAAAATGTTCTCAATATACATTTTCTGTGACATTTTGACACATTCTTTTTCTTGAAGAAAATCTATTCCTAGAAAATGGTTAAGTTTCCCCAGATCTTTCATTTGGAATTTAGAAGAGAGCATTTCTTTCACATCCGTGATATAATCACTCAAATAATCAGGTCTCTTTCTGATTCTGGATGGATAACGTGTAGCTCCAGCATCTACTTTATCCTCGGTTTTAACCTCGGACTCAGTTTGACTGCTTTCACTACCATCTAGAATGTCCTCATCCTTCGTCTGTTTGGATTCACCATCTTTTCTGGATTCATAAACCTCATCTTCATACATCTGATCACTCTGTGTTTGTTGATCCATTGTCGCGGGATTTAGTATTTTTATCAATCTGTGCTTTTCAACCTTCCCGGTTTTTGGGAAATAGATCAAATATGCTGGACTATTTTTGTCATATCCCAAGAAAACACCTTTGTCGCATCTTGGATCCAGCTTTCCCCTATTTTGTTTATAAGCATAGCACAATGATCCGAATTTTTTCATTCTAGAAAGATCAGGTCTTTTTCCAGTTAACATCTTATACGCTGTCTGACCTGTGCGTTTGTTAAAACATCGGTTCCGAATCACTCCCGCGGTTTGTACTGCACTCTAAAAAATATTCGTTGTGTTTGTCGGTAGAACTTAACAAAAAACCACTTTTCTGCTAAAAAAAGTAAGTTGTCTACATGTACACGTTTCAGTGAGTTGACTAATCAATGTTAAAAGTCAGTGCAACACAAAAATTAAAAAACAGCTCCTTAACTTAAATGTTTGAGTATATTGAATAAAATACTTTTGTCATCAATCAACAACAGAAAATATTAAGTTTGTGTAACATGTAAAAATGAGTTTCAACATCCTTCCTGTTTGAATTGAGACCGTTCAGACCGCAGAGGGCAACCCCGTAGCATATGTTCGTATCGTGCACAACAGTTTCTGGATTCTTGTGGCCTCGTGGGAGAAGAGGTGTGTTTGCCCTTGACTGTGTTCGGTGAATTAAGTAAGTACTGAATTTTAAATGGATGAATTAAAAGTTATATTTGTACACTTTAAAATGTCATCTTTAAAAAACTGAAATTTGATGGTTTTAATCGTAATTTAGCAGAGTAGAGTTGTTGTTGTTTTAAGTTTAGCTAGCCGTTTCTTTTAGCTAGCAAACGTTCCTCACAAATAAAAGAGTACAGATACAATTAAAATATGTGACTTGTCAGGGTACATTTGGTTAGCTGATAGACCATGCCGACAGCAGAGCATGTTCAATTTGAACCCGTATATGTTCAAATTAACCAGTCAGCAGCTGTCTGCATTTTTATCATGGTGTCAGAGTAAATTCGTGTTTCCACAAGATGGTCTCGGGTGAGGTAACTAATTACTGACAGAGTAAAATGTGGTGAATTTATCCTTGACTAAAAGTATTTATATCAATTGTGCTGATGTTCTAAGCTCGACTGGGAACTCTGCCTGAGGTTAAAGTTGGTTGACCTAGCAAAAAACCCCCCAAAATAATATTTTGTGTTTGTGTGCATACGACTTGCATTTGCTTTCTGTAATTGTAAGCATAATGTAAAGTGTGGGATTGTGGCATGTCCACAGTGGTATTTAAATAGTTTAAAAGAAATTTCTCTTACACATTTGGATTTGACACCTTATTACAAGTTTAAACTGAAGTCTGTAGATGTACATTTTAAAATTCAATTTTGTTCAGTCTTTATGATTAATTTTTTTTCAGTGTTGCATTGTAGTGTTTTAGAGAAGGTTTATACTTAAAATAGCTTGTTAACTCAAAAGCTTCAATAATTCTTTGCATTACAAAAGCTTGCAGTAAATTTCAAAATGCATTGGACTTGCAAAATTTGCAAATTTGAAACATCAAGAAGGAGTGAGCTCTTAAAGCATTACAGGCTTAGACATAGCCATGGTGGACTGTTTATGCCTTGCCTATACTGGGATTGTTACTGCTCATTTAAAACATGGAGTAGCCTCCGAAGCCATTTATCAAGAAGCCATTCATCCTCTGATATAGTGACATTTTCAGAGGTCTTATCTTTCAAATGTCCATGTTGCTCTTTAAGGACATTTTCGACTGAAAGGGAATATTTTAAGCATATTGGGCACCATTTAAAAAAACTAGAAACTGTTGCTTGTGTTTTTGAAAACTGTAACTTCAGAACAAATGTTCATGGAACATATGCTTCTCATAGGAACCGAAAACACACTCCTCACTCATTGGATGACTTCAAGCCTGAGCTGATACAGAGGTGTGTCAATCGTTTGAATACAGGAGATGATCCTCTTGAGGAACATATTGAAAATCCATTGAGTGAAGATGAAGCAAATGCAGAGGATGAAGAAATTGGTGAATTGCCTAATTTAATTGAGAAACATTTAGCCCACCTACTACTAAAATTGGAAAGTATATACAATGTACCTCGCAGGTGTATTGATGAATTAGTTGAACAGTTACAATTCATTTCTTCCTCTGCTTCAGGTCCTATTCTAAAACAGATTTTACAGTTAAGCCTAAAAAAGCATAATTGTGCTGTTGATGATTTAGTGATTTCAGATATGGTGGCAGACCTCTGTCAGTGCAACCCAATCACATTGGCTTTTGGAAATAAAGGTCCTCTTTCTACCTCTTACAAAAGAAGCAAATATTTCAAGGAGCATTTTTGTTTGGTGGAACCCACTGAGTATTTGCTTAGTGTTGGGGACCGGAGAAGTTTCCAGTATGTACCTGTTTTAAAGTCCCTGAATGAAGTCTTGAAAAAAAAGGAGATCCAAGATTTCCTCACACAGGCCTCTGAAACAGATACTAGCTCTGAAACACAATACACCTCATTTCGTCATGGCACTAATTTTAAAAACAATAAATTGTTATCAGAAGAGAGTCCAGCCATTTCCCTCATTTTGTATGTGGATGAGTTTGAAGTGTGTAATCCACTTGGCACCTCAAGAAAAAAGCACAAAATTACAGCAGTATATTGGGTTTTAGCTAATGTACCACCATTGCTCAGGTCCTCACTGACATCAATCTACCTAGCCATTCTATGCAAATCTGATGATATAAAACAATTTGGTTACAGTGCTGTCTTTGAGCCACTGTTGAAAGATCTTGCATGCCTAGAAGAAGAAGGACTTTACATTCCCTCATTAGGCATATGTGTCAAAGGAACTGTGTTTTGTGTTGTTGCAGACAACCTTGGTGCACACTCTCTTGGAGGATTTGTGGAGAGTTTCTCAAGTGCGTATGTCTGCAGGTTTTGTCTTGGAGAACGGTCCCAAATCCAAGTAAGTGATGTTCGAAGTGGAGCATTTAGTCAAAGAACAGTACAAGAACACAGGGTACATGTTGACACTGTAAAAGGAGATAAAAATGAGTCTCACTGTCATGGAGTAAAAAAACTGTGCCCACTGACCGAAAACCTAAAACATTTTGATGTTTTATCTGGCTATCCACCGGATTTGCTACATGATCTCTTTGAAGGTATTGTACCTTTGGAATTAGCACTTTGCCTTAGTACCTTAATCAAGGGAAAGTGTTTTACTCTAGACGAACTCAACAAATCAATTAAACAGTTTCCATACAGATGGGCTGATAAAACTGATGCACCACAACCAGTTCCATTGAATTTTGCAACAAAAAAAAACAGTTGGAGGGAATGCGCATGAAAACTGGGCTTTGCTTCGCCTCCTTCCCCTTATAGTTGGGGAAAGAATACCAGAGAGTGAGCCAGCATGGGTGCTGCTTCTCAACCTTAAGGATATAGTTGAACTTGTCCTTTCATCTGTTCATACAGATTCAACAATTTGTTTTCTTGACAGCAAGATTTTTGAGCATCGGCAAAGATTTCAGGAAGTTTTCCCACAGGAAAGACTGATACCAAAACATCATTTCCTAGAGCACTATCCACAACTCATAAAAGCTTTTGGTCCACTTGTTTTTCTGTGGACTATGCGTTTTGAAGCCAAGCACAGCTTTTTTAAGCGTGTGGTGAGACATACCCACTGTTTTCGAAACATTCTGTTGTCTTTATCAGTGAAGCATCAGTTAATGATTGCCTACCATCTACATGGAAATCAAACAGCCCAGCCCTCTTTACAGGCAACAAAACTATTAACTGTGAATTTGACTGTGCTAAGAGAAGACATTAGGAAAGCAGTGGAAAATAAGTTCCCTGGGGAGTCAAATGTCCAGATGGCAAATACTGTGTCTTACAGTGGCACCAGTTACACCACTGGAATGATCCTGGCACATGGATCAACAGGTGGTCTGCCAGAATTTGTGGAACTGACTCAGATGGTTGTAGTTAATGGAAATGTTGGCTTCATTGTGAAATGCTTAAATGCATGGTATTCTGAACATTTCAGGAGCTTTGAGCTTGAAAACACAAGAAGTGTTAAAGTTATTGAGCCCAGTGATCTGTCTGATATCATCCCACTGGCAGCATACACTGTAGCAGGGAAGTGTATGGTGACCCTAAAGCACCACATCTATGTGCCGTAGAAGGCACAGTAGCCATTTCAATACAGTATTGTCAAAGCTGCTTTGTCTTCCTTATTTTAGTTTTTCACTATAGCTCAAATGGTATAATTTTGTGGATAGTAATGTTCAATCAATAATTAGACATTTAGTAGTACAACTACCTTGCTCTGCCTCAAGTCTGTTGCTCTGCCTGAAGTCCCAAATTCTGTTTCGTTTTTTGTTTTCCTTTTTTATGTAGGTATCTCAATGTCTCATCCTGCTAAACTTCGGATCATACTCAAAGACCATAACATTCGAAAATTGGACTTACCACATGGAATCCCTGTGGTAAGTCTATTCAGTGAGTGAATAGCCAAAGTATTCACTCACTGTCTCTTTACTGTTTCGCTAGCTTAGCTCGTAGCCGACTCGCTAGCACCATGGCTACTTCACCTGTCCCTCCTGCACTTTCCTGCTCATTGTGTCAGATGTTTAGTTACTCCTCGGCCTCCTTTAGCAGTAATGATACCTGTAACAAATGTAGCATATTTGCAGCTCTGGAGGCCAGGATTACTGAATTGGAGACTCGGCTTCGCACCCTTCATTCACCCGTAGCTAGCCAGGCCCCTGTAGCTGGTGCAGCCGAAGATAGCGTAGGCCCCGCTAGCTGTTCCCCGGCAGACCCCAAGCAGCTGGGGAAAGAGGGCGGCTGGGTGACGGTGAGGAGGAAGCATAGTCTTAAACTGAAGCCCCAGGTACACCACCAACCTGTTCATGTGTCTAACCGTTTTTCCCCACTCGGCGACACACCCGCCGGGGGTCAAACTCTGGTAATTGGTGATTCTGTTCTCAGACATGTGAAGCTAGAGACACCGGCAACCATAGTCAATTGTCTTCCAGGGGCCAGAGCAGGCGACATTGAAGGAAATTTAAAACTGCTGGCTAAGGGTAAACGTAAATACAGTAAAATCATAATTCACGTCGGCAGTAATGACACCCGGTTACGCCAATCGGAGGTCACTAAAATCAATATTGAATCGGTGTGTAACTTTGCCAAAACAATGTCGGACTCTGTAGTTTTCTCTGGTCCCCTCCCCAATCAGACCAGGAGTGACATGTTTAGCCGCATGTTCTCCTTAAATTGCTGGCTGTCTGAGTGGTGTCCCAGAAACGATGTGGGCTTCATAGATAATTGGCAAACCTTCTGGAGGAAACCTGGTCTTGTTAGGAGAGACGGCATCCATCCCACTTTGGATGGAGCAGCTCTCATTTCTAGAAATATGGACAAATTTATTAAACCCCCCAAAATATGACTATCCAGAGTTGGGACCAGGAAGCAGAGTTCCAGTCTTACACGCCTCTCTGCAGCTTCTCTCCTCCTGCTACCCCCCCAAAAACCCATCTCCATTGAGACTGTGTCAGCTCCCAAAAAGACAAAAAACAAACCAAAAACCAGCAATAAACAACTTAAACATAAAAAATCACAAAGAAAGAACAATACAGTATCCACATCTGAACCAAAGAGTAAAACAGTGAAATGTGGATTATTAAATATTAGGTCTCTCTCCTCCAAGTCTCTGTTAGTACATGACTTAATAATTGATCAACAAATCGATTTACTCTGCCTTACAGAAACCTGGTTGCAGCAGGATGAGTATGTTAGTTTAAATGAATCAACACCCCCGAGTCATTCTAACTACCAGAAATCTCGAAGCACAGGCCGAGGGGGCGGTGTGGCAGCAATTTTTCACACCAGCCTATTAATTAACGAAAGACAAAGACAGACTTTTAATTCATTTGAAAGCCTGATGCTTAGCCTCGTCCACCCCAGCTGTAAAACTCAGAAACCAGTCTTACTTGTTATCATCTATCGTCCACCTGGGCCTTACACAGAGTTTCTCTCTGATTTCTCAGACTTTTTATCTGATTTAGTGCTCAGCTCAGATAAAATAATTATTGTGGGTGATTTTAACATCCATGTAGATGCTAAAAATGACAGCCTCAACATCGCATTTAATCTGTTATTAGACTCAATTGGCTTCTCTCAAAATGTAAAAGAACCCACCCACCACTTTAATCACACTCTAGATCTTGTTTTAACGTATGGCATAGAAACTGAACATTTAACAGTGTTTCCTGAAAACCCTCTGCTGTCTGATCATTTCCTGATAAAATTTACATTTACAATAATTGATTACACAGCAGTGGAGAGTAGACTTTATCAAAGTAGATGTCTTTCTGAAAGTGCTGTAACTAAGTTTAAGAATATAATCCACCCACTGTTATCATCTTCAATGCCCTGTACCAACATAGAGCAGAGCAGCTATCTGAACGCTACTCCAACAGAGGTCGATTATCTTGTTAATAATTTTACCTCCTCACTACGTACGACTCTGGATACTGTAGCTCCTGTGAAAACTAAGGCCTCAAATCCAAAGTCCCTGACTCCGTGGTATAATTCTCAAACACGTAGCCTAAAGCAGATAACTCGTAAGCTGGAGAGGAAATGGCGTGTCACAAATTTAGAGGATCATCATTTAGCCTGGAGAAATAGTTTGCTGCTTTATAAGAAAGCCCTCCGCAAAGCCAGAACATCTTACTATTCGTCACTGATTGAAGAAAATAAGAACAACCCCAGGTTTCTCTTCAGCACTGTAGCCAGGCTGACAAAAAGTCAGAGCTCTACTGAGCCAACAATCCCTTTAACGTTAACTAGTAATGACTTCATGAACTTCTTCACAAATAAAATTTTTATCATTAGAGAAAAAATTACCAATAATCATCCCACAGATGTAATATTATCTACAGCTACTTTTAGTACCATCAATGTTAAGTTAGACTCTTTTTCTCCAATTGATCTTTCTGAGTTAACTTCAATAATTAATTCCTCCAAACCATCAACGTGTCTTTTAGACCCCATTCCTACAAAACTGCTCAAAGAGGTCCTGCCATTAATTAATGCTTCAATCTTAAATATGATCAACCTATCTCTAATAATCGGCTATGTACCACAGGCCTTCAAGGTGGCTGTAGTTAAACCTTTACTTAAAAAGCCATCTCTAGACCCAGCTGTCTTAGCTAATTATAGGCCAATCTCCAACCTTCCTTTCATATCAAAAATCCTTGAAAGAGTAGTTGTCAAACAGCTAACTGATCATCTGCAGACGAATGGCTTATTTGAAGCGTTTCAGTCAGGTTTCAGAGCTCATCACAGCACAGAAACAGCTTTAGTGAAGGTTACAAATGATCTTCTTATGGCCTCTGACAGTGGACTCATCTCTGTGCTTGTCCTGCTAGACCTCAGTGCTGCATTCGATACTGTTGACCATAATATCCTATTAGAGCGATTAGAACATGCTGTAGGTATTACAGGTACTGCACTGCAGTGGTTTGTATCATATCTATCTAATAGACTCCAATTTGTACATGTAAATGGAGAGTCCTCTTCAGACACTAAGGTCAATTATGGTGTTCCACAGGGTTCAGTGCTAGGACCAATTCTATTTACATTATACATGCTTCCCTTAGGCAGCATCATTAGAAGACATAGCATAAATTTTCACTGCTATGCAGATGACACGCAGCTCTATCTATCCATGAAGCCAGGTAACACAGACCAATTAGTTAAACTGCAGGAATGTCTTAAAGACATAAAGACCTGGATGGCCGCTAACTTTCTGCTTCTTAATTCAGATAAAACTGAGGTTATTGTACTCGGCCCTGAAAATCTTAGAAATATGGTATCTAAGCAGATTCTTACTCTGGATGGCATTACCTTGGCCTCCAGTAATGCTGTGAGAAACCTTGGAGTCATTTTTGACCAGGACATGTCCTTCAACGCACATATTAAACAAATATGTAAGACTGCTTTCTTCCATTTGCGCAACATCTCTAAAATTAGAAATATCCTGTCTCAGAGTGATGCTGAAAAACTAGTTCATGCATTTATTACTTCCAGGCTGGACTACTGTAATTCTTTATTATCAGGATGTCCTAAAAACTCGCTGAAAAGCCTTCAGCTAATCCAAAATGCTGCAGCAAGAGTACTGACAGGGACTAGAAAGAGAGAGCATATTTCTCCTGTTTTGGCTTCCCTTCATTGGCTTCCTGTTAAATCCAGAATTGAATTCAAAATCCTGCTCCTCACATACAAGGTCTTAAATAATCAGGCCCCATCTTATCTTAATGACCTTGTAGTACCATATCACCCTATTAGAGCACTTCGCTCTTGCACTGCAGGCCTACTTGTTGTTCCTAGAGTATTTAAAAGTAGAATGGGAGGCAGAGCCTTCAGTTTTCAGGCCCCTCTTCTGTGGAACCAACTTCCAGTTTGGATTCGGGAGACAGACACTATCTCTACTTTCAAGATTAGGCTTAAAACTTTCCTTTTTGCTAAAGCATATAGTTAGGGCTGGACCAGGTGACCCTGAATCCTCCCTTAGTTATGCTGCAATAGACGTAGGCTGCCGGGGATTCCCATGATGCATTGAGTTTTTCCCTTCCAGTCACCTTTCTCACTCACTATGTGCTAATAGACCTCTCTGCATCGAATCATATCTGTTATTAATCTCTGTCTCTCTTCCACAGCATGTCTTTCATCCTGTTTTCCTTCTTTCACCCCAACCGGTCGCAGCAGATGGCCGCCCCTCCCTGAGCCTGGTTCTGCCGGAGGTTTCTTCCTGTTAAAAGGGAGTTTTTCCTTCCCACTGTCGCCAAAGTGCTTGCTCATAGGGGGTCATATGATTGTTGGGTTTTTCTCTGTATTTATTATTGTGCTATCTACTGTACAATATAAAGCGCCTTGAGGCGACTTTTGTTGTGATTTGGCGCTATATAAATAAAATTGAATTGAATTGAATTGAATTGAATTGAACAGTGGAGGAACTTGAATCTATTGTGAAAGACACTTTTGAGGTTGATGGAAAGTTTACTTTGCACTATAAGGATGCTGACTTTGGAGAAGAATATTTTTCTCTGACATCAACAGGTGATATCAAGGACAAGGACACACTCAAGGTGGTTCAGATTATTGAACCCCCCACAGTTACTCTGACATTTAGTGATGTAGACAGTTCCTTTATATCTGCATCAGAGACCTTGGTCAATGCTTCAGCAATGTCAGAGACTTCCAGTGTGTCCTGTGGCACCAGTTGCTCATCTGGATCTCAGGATACAGTAATTCTTTCCTCACCTGAACATCTGAGTCAGCGTTTACAGCGCTGGCCTACCAGTTTTTCTGTTCCTCGCTTTGCTTATGACACTGAGCTTTTACTTGCTTCAGGAAATGAAGCTTTCAAAAAGGATGGAACTAAACTCAACTTTATTCCAGTTCTTCCAGATATCCTTGAGAAATTGGCTGAAACGATCTTTCAGTATGTTGCCTACCCAACATCTGCACAGTTAGCAGATGTAGCTGAAGCACTTGTTCGACAGCATCCATGCCTTAAAGAACCAGGATCCTATGGATGGCAACAAAGACTAAAATATAAAATGGGCAATTACAGAAGTAAACTCAGAGGGCTTGGGTGCCCTGAGCTGGATGTGAACTCTCTCAAAAGAAAGCAAGCACATGAGAAGACACCTTCAAAGAATCTTAAAAAGCCAAGAAAGGCTGAGGTGAACTATTTGCCACCTAACCCACAAGGAGAAACAGAGGAAAGTTTGGAAAAGGAAAGATTGCAACTTCTTGATGAAGTGAAGAAGAGGAACAACTATCGGATCATCAGTGAAAAAATGGCCAAAACATTCTCGAGTCGCAGACAGGAAGTTGTTAATCTGGCACCACCTGTCAGTGACTTCAAAAGTAGATGGCCTGCACTTTTTGATGCAACACAGGTGATTTTATTAAATAATTTAGAGTATAACTTGTAATTGGGAAATTGTGTATTACATTATCATGTTGTACTGATTGTCTTTTTTTTTTTTTTAGATAAATGACGAGTTCCAAAGGATCACCACTGTTAACTTGGAAACAACATTCATGGCAAAACTGGACCAGTATTCCGCAAGAATAATGTCCCTGGCCTCTTCAAAAGCAGGTGCTGCAAAAATTAAGATCGAGCGCATCAGGAACATGCTGCAAGAGGTAAGAATCAAAAAAGTGAATATAACTGATAATCTTACACAACAAAAGTTAATTATCTAATTCATTATCTTAGGAGCATTGTTGGCTATCTTTTATTGAAGAGTGAATAAGTGAAAATCGGAGGTGGACAGAGTAAAAATTTGCTAAAATGCACATCACTCAAAACATGCTTTTTATTTTTTATTTTTGTTGTTTTTTGGGTTGTCCAAGTCAAGATTATAGTGATGTACTTGTAACTTAATGGTTAACTGAGCTTTGAGAGAAAAAATAAAATTTGCACCTCATAAGTGTGTTAAAAGGCCTTTAATATAACTTTTGGTCACATTATTGCAAACTGAGGTTGGTAAATTTAAATAGGTACTTTTCATGTAAGGTGACTTGGTAACTTGAGAATACATTAATGTAAGTATTGGTCATGTTGCAGATAACCTGAGGAGACTAACCTGAGTTAATAATTTGGAGTGTTACAAGTATCTTCATCAACTGCACAATGAATGTTTATGAGGAAGACAAGTTACACAAACACATTAAAGAGGGTGGATAGGAGCTTTTATTGGTTTATCACATCATTGCAAGACTCGTCCACAGGTACTTTTGCACATATTTTACATCTAACAATTATAGTTTAATCCTTAGAACACAACTCAACAAAAACAGTTTAAAATAGTCTCTACATTTAGGTTACATTTACTTTACTCACCTTATCCTACTGCTAGCAAAGGGTGCATTTAAAGCAGCATTTAAAACAGTTTAAATTGTAGTTACAAAGATGAAATCTTTAATTCTTTTAAAAACATATTTAAAATCAATATTTGGCACAATGCAAGTCACATAAATGTAACAGTTTTGACTTTTCACCTAATAAACTGTAAGTTTAAGTTTTGTTTTGCTTTTTTTATTCTCCAGAGTTCGGTGGAAATAAAGAGAGAGGTCGCAATCCGTTGCCTGATGGTGTATCTGAAAGAGAAAGAAGAGGATCTCTTCAGAGAACAGCTGGTAGGTGAATCTCGCATTCTTTTGTGTTTTATTTTTAAATGGCACATAAAATACTGACATGTTTCCATTTAACCTACTTACTTGCCAGGATGGTGAAGAACAGTTCCCAGAAGAAGTGGTAAAGATTGTAGTCACCAGACGTGCAGCAGTGTCTCTCCCAGCCATCGCTAAAATTGTGATTGAAGGAACAGCAGTCCTGGAAGACCTTGATGTGCCCAGAGCGTGTGCCTTAATGATGGGGCTTATATACGCTCTCAATCTGAGCTACCCAAAACAAGTAAAGAACACTCTAGAGGTATTCCAGAAGGTATTTCTGGAACTTGATGGGCTTAAAGCCAGTCCACGGGTAATGTCTCTTAAGTGCAAACTTCTGTTGTGAAACGAATGTGAATTGGAGTGTAGCATTCCGATGTGCCTCTTACGTTTTTGTATCCAGTCCTACATGAATGTAGTTTTGAGAGAAGTTCGTATTACATATAACCTTAGCTTTGGATTGTTCCATTGTTGAACATTAAAATCTTTTTTCATTTCCTTGATTCTGTGACAAGTTGACTAAGTTGATACCAATTTAAGTTAATGTTAATGTACATGAAGAACTTTTTTTTGCTTAGTCATTTATAATTAAAGGGCTGCGTAATGTTTCATTTATGTTGTATTGACACAGAAGTGTATTACTTTAAAAAAGTTTTGTAATAAAATAATAAATTGGAATAAGTGAAATGGCTTTGTGTGATTTTAGAAAAGTTACTATAGAAACCTAAACTAATTGGCATGGATAATTGTGAGTATGATATTTGTAAAAAAGTTAGTTGGTGTAACTCAACTAATGTAATTTCTCAACTTAATATTACCAGAAATTTTAAGGTTGTATAAACTTAAAATATTAGGTTGTATAAACGTAAAATATTAGGTTGTATAAACTTAATTATGCTTTTGGAGGTCAAAGTAAATCATGTTGGTTTGTTAAACAAATTGAGTTAGCCAAACCTAAAAATTACTTGCTGGATTTACTTAATATGCAAAATTTGTAACTTAAAAAGCTGAGTGGAAATTGCTGCCTCAATTTTTTAAGTTGAGGCAACAAAATATTTTTTAGAGTGTATGGCCATAAAGACTTTGGCAATTCGCTCTCAACTAACATGCATCTCGCCATGTCAAGAAGTGTACGCCAGTTCCTCTCTGCTGTTCCGTTTTGATGAGGCGAATATGGCGCCGAAGTTTCCTGCCTAATGCCGTGTCTACTTAATAAATCTCTGAACTGTCTGCTTGTAAATTCAGTTCCATTATCAGAACGAATGCACTTGATTTTCCCATATGACGCCACGTCTGCAATAAATCTTTCAGTTGCTTGAGTTGTATCACTTTTGTGTTTCAGATTATATACAAATGTTGCACCTGAATCATCATCAACAAACGACAAAACAAACTTAAACCCTTCTTTAGAGTTTGGCGTAATCGGACCAGCTAAATCCGTATGTACCAACTCTAATGCTGCCCTGGCCTTTTCATCTGGTTCTCGGTTCCTAGTTTGAGTAAACTTCCCTTGTATACAGGCTTCACATTGCATATTTTTGTTGATTTTACCCTTAATTTCCATTCCATCAACGACATTTTGCAGATTTTGAACATCCTCATAATTACAGTGTCCTAGAATTTCATGCCACGTTTGCATATCAAAACATCCATTACATTTCTCTTCAAACTCTTGCACAGTGTTTATAAAGAACAGTCTCTCGTGTTCATATATAGGGAATTTTGTTCCATCAACATGTTTAAGAAAACTGTCCCCGTGTTTGAAAACCACAGTGGCTCCGTTACTAGTAGCTGCTTTTACTGACAAAATGTCCTGTGGGAACGATGGAATGTAGAGTGCTTGTTTCAATGTTACCTTGTGGCTGCGTCCTTTACTGTCGATCATACTTATCTCAGCATCTCCTCGCCGCTTTGCAGCTCCTCTGCTCCGCCTTCCGTCAGCCAACTCTACACAATGAGCCTCGGGTCGAAATGTGTCATCAAAAGTCTTAAAACTCTCGATCTTCGTGAAGATATGTGACGTCGCTCCCGTATCCACCAGTAGCTGGTTATTCAGCATCTCTTGACCGCCGTCCGAGACCCTCTGGGGTTCGGAGCCCGTCTTGAACGCGTAGTCCTTCTCCACGACCCCTCTCGCTTCATCCCGTCTTAGCTTCCTTCTACAGGTCGCATCTTTGTGTGTACTACTCCGGCAAAAACTGCACCATACTCTGGATCGGCACGTTCTTGCAGTGTGTCCCTTTAGTCCACATTTAAAACACACAATCTCATTATTCTTTGATCTTCGGTCATCTGCTCGCCATGAAGTAGAATCCTGGTCTGATTGCACTTTTGTCCTCATTACGTTGTCATCAGTTACAGCCGCACGCATTCTCTCGGTTTCTTCATAACTTCTGAGTTTTACTTTAAACTCTGAAAATGTGATTTTTGCTTCGCTCTGTGTAACGTGCACAATCAGGGGTTTAAACGTCTCTGGTAGACCTTTCATTATCATTGCGATCAGAAGTCCATCAGTTAATGACTCACCCGCATTTTTTAACGCTGTGATAATTGCTTCTGCTCGGATAATATAGTCCGTCACACTTTCATTCTTTTCATTTGTGAGAGAAGTAAGTTCGGTGTACAGACTTATGATCCTTGGCTTGCCCACTCCTGCATAATGACCTCTCAAAATTTTTAGGGCTTTCCGTCCGTCATCAACTGCATCTCTCATAACTAACGATAAACTTTTGTCATCCAGAAATTGTATCAACTCTGCATATGCTTCTGCATTTTTGTCATCATCTTCACCATCGGCTTCTTCATCACCCTCAGCCTTTAAGATGACATCTTTCAAACCTTGTAGTCTGAGATGACCAAGGAACTTCGTTTCCCATATCTCATATTTCCTTTCTCCATCTCCATCAAATTGCAAACGGGAATATCGACTGCCCGACTCTGCCGTGCGTCTGCTCATGATGCACAAAAACGCTTACTCACTCAATCGTGCCAAACTTTTAACACCTGCCGGTAACTTGCGGTTTCAGGAAACGCTGCCCTTCCTTTGGCAGTTACAGGATCTCTTAGCTGCTGCTCTGGGCCCATAACCTGTTAGCAGAGCTGCTCTGTGCAGCGTTATGGCATAATAATTTTGAGGGAGAATAAAAAGTCGACACACATATCTTATTCCTGACGGAGGACTCTTCCACTACACTTCTCCAGTCCCTTCACAAAGTCGTTGCATGGTGAGACATGGATAGATGGTGGGCGGAGCCTTTTACCGTCATTTTATTGTGACGCAAAGTACAAACACCTGTGGACACACTATCCAACACTTATCATCAAAATATAAAATATAAATTTTAAATTGTTATTGATCCCTTTACCCCTGGTCCTAAAGTGTATATTTATTTTCTTACTCTTCTTATATTTATTGTTTGTTTACTTGCACTGCTGTAACTGGAGCCTCGTCGTCTCGTCTCTCTATATGCTGGACTGTATGTAGCGGAGATGACAAAGTTTACTTTGACTTCAGCAGCGCGCAGGCGCACCGAGAGCTCTCGCGCTCACTTTTCGCGTATAGAATTTTGAAAAAACATCGGTGCAAATTATAAGTCTGTGTCATAATGTCTGCTGTTTTCGTGTTTGTTGGTTTGTTTTTATTTTGTTTTATTTTGCGAGTTGGTCATTTTTGCTGCTCCAGCCAGCCAGAGAATCCCTGTGCCGCAAGCAGCAGGCGCACCTCGCAAACGGAGGCGCCCTTACTCCCAGCAAATGGGCGTAAGAACACCAATCGGTGCCTATGACATCCCCAATATGCGCTGGCATGATGACGGGGCAGCATGAGTACGAGCAACTTTTTTTTGCCGATGCCCGTGATGCCGCCCTGGGCAACCGCCCATGTCAAAAACCGCTACTGCACAGGTATGTGTAGTACATGGTAGTGCAGTAAATGCCCGGTATACTGTCCACAATATGAAAGTCACAGGAAAAACAGAGACATGTCTTTTTTTGTTTGTTTGTTTTAGCCCACTGTGGTGCCACTTAAAATCCCTGTGTTTGAACAGTACACTTCAATTCTGCTTTAACACCAATCCTTGATGTGCAGGGAAACATCAGGGTTAGCAAGCTCACAACGCGAGTCTTCTTTCTCTGGTCCACGTGTAATATTTATGTTTTTGTCCATCAAGCCACTCCATAGAGCTTCACCGCAAGTAATATTCAATTGCAGCAGAGAATGCAGCAAAGCCTCCACATCCCAGAACACCAGCCTTCAGACCAGCTGCAAAACAGAAAAATAAATACGTGGACAAAATGCATAAATTTGCCGTAATGCAAACTATTAGTTAATAAAGTACGTTACAGCTCCTCCAGTCACACAACCACTGTACACAGCGTTCTTCCAGTCAGATTTGCCTCTGTGCTGTAAATGAAAAACAGGTACAAAAAAGACAGTTACCAGAGTGTACTGCAGGGATAGAATAAATGCAAGAAATGCAAAGCAAATATAATACTGGCATCTACATTTTAGAAAGAGGAGTGACTAATAAGAGATTTCAATAGTTTTTAAACGTTTTTTTAAAATGACTTTTTATTTTAAATGAGCTGGAATTTTATTTTTTAAAGTCTTCCGGTACTACCCCGTATTCCATCCGTTAGTTCTAGGAACCTTCCTCTTTGTTCCGGCCTTACTCGAGCAAACATGGCGGCGGAAGGAGACGTCGATTTGGACTTGGAAGCCGAGGAAAACTGCACCGGGAAGCCGGCAGAGAAGCCTCGGAAACATGACAGCGGGGCCGCTGATTTGGAGAGAGTGACAGACTACGCGGAGGAGAAGGAAATCTCCAGCTCTGATTTAGAAACGGTGAGAGCAGGGGGCTAACGTTAGCAGCGGAAACATGCGGTCCGTGCTGCCGTCGCTTCCCGCACAGCATCACTGACACAGAACCAAGTCTAGCGTGTTTGGTGTTTAGCTGACTCTTATGTTTTATACACACTTGATCTGCGCGAGTTTTGCCTGATGTTTTCATGCTAGGAGCTAACGTTTGCGCAATTATGTAACGTGAGTGATGAACACAGTAGCTAATTGCTTCGTGGCTAGCCAGCTAAACACCGGTTTTCTTTAAAACAAGTAAAATATGTTTTTGTTTTTAAAAAGACACGACAGCCTCACAGCTGAGACAGAGCATACTGCACATAGAAGAGCAGCGTTATAGCACAAATCCTGTGTCCTGTCAGGCTTCTGTTTTTAAATGTCTCTCGTTAGCTCCGGTATGAAATACGAAAACCTATCAAACGTTAGGGATGCAATCACAATCCCCAAAAGTTGATTCTCTTCCTCTGGACGTTTTCAGTGGGAGAAACGTTTCGTCAGTGTATATTTTCAGTCATTGTGCAAATGTAAATGGTAAATGGACTGATTCTTATATAGTGCTTTTCTACTCTCCCGGAGTACTCAAAGCGCTCTAGCGTATCTAAATGTACTGTTTATAAGGTTGAAACCTGCAGTCAGCTGAGACTGAAGAAGTCACCTGGATGAGTGACGAAACGTTTCTCCCACTGAAAACATCCAGATGAACAGAATCAACCTTTTGGGGATTTCCTTACATGGATGATTGAGCATACATCAAGACAATGTAATTACAACTTTAAAGTGATTCCCATTATGCGGTACATTTAGTAATCCAATAGGGTTTACCTCACTGATGCCTGTCGAAATTGTCAGAAAATAGTAAAATGCTGCCTGACATCATTTTCCAAGCCCACTCCACTGCAGCGCCCCCTGAAGTGCTTCAGATCATATTTTGACCTAAAGAAAAGAAATAAACTACTGCACACTAACTCATGACATGACAGAGCAGCACAGAGTGAGACCAGGGAGGTATTTCAGTTTTTCTCACCTTGAAACCTTGTTTCTTGACAAAATACAAATAATTAACGCCTTTTTGGTAAATGCCTGTTTTAATATTCATTCGTAAAAACATTGTGCGTGTGGCACACACAATTATTTGTGGTGTTTTCTAATGAGTGGTGACGTGATTATTCCCATCATTTTTGCGACCGTCTGCTGGCGTTTGAGTCATGAAATGTGTACGCTCTGCACACTTTGAATCGTGAGCAGGACTTCATTTACTTGTAACATTTACTATAGGAAAATCATTAATTTGTGAGACAAAATGCTCAGATGTGTGGAACAGAGATTGTCAGGGTTGCGACATTCTTCATGTTTGACACATAGGAAGGTGAAAACCATATAAATGCTATAAATAGTGTTTCCTGTCACAGGCCATGTCAGTGATTGGAGACCGAAGGTCGCGAGAACAGAAAGCCAAGCAGGAGAGGTAAGAGCAGCTCCATCTGTAACTGCAGTGTTGGCTCCTTGTTTTAAAATCCATTCCCAGCGTCAGTCACTGTAAAAGACCCAGGAGAGTCCAGATGTTTTATTTATTCCTGCTTTCAGAGAAAAGGAGTTGGCCAAAGTCACCATCAAGAGAGAGGACGTGGAGCTAATCGTAAGTTGTTGTTTTTAATTTCATTATTTTACTCTTTTTGTGTATCAGTAGCTGTTATACAACCACACAAATGCTGTTTCACTACATGATCTAAAGTATGTGGACACTAACGTGTGTGTGACCCAAACCCAAAAAGTTGATTCTGTTTTTTAAGTTGTGGTGAAAATGATCAATGTGAGCATCCTGGACTAGAATCAAAAACACTTCTATTAATAACTGATCAAAAATCAGATCTCAGCGATCTGTTATCTGAAAGTACCAGAATTCCCAAAAGCCTCACTTGAAACGATTAGAACCGGAATGCTTTTCCTTTGACTTCCCAGCTGGTCGCAGCGCATGCTGCCTCTCCCTGAGCCTGGCTCTACAGTGGAGTAGTTCCTTCATACAGTCACTACGTGTGTGCACATACGGCCTTTACGTTACCTTATTAAACCCTGACTATTGTTGTGAATGGTGATCTGAAAATAAAATTCAACAGCTGGGCCAGTGCTGTCTAAATATGTTGATTGGGGCGTTGGTAATGCAAATAGGGCTGTTCGATATAACGGTATATATCAGATGACGATATGAAAACGTCTATCGTTTCATATCACGCTATCGTTTGTTAAGTGGTGTCGCAAAATAAACTGTTTATGGCAATATTTTTTCATCGATTTGATGGTCACTGTAGAATCTCTTAAAGTTCTGTTTCTCTTACATTTAAAGTAACCACACTACAGACGGACAAGCGACTGTTTTTATGCGTTGTCGTTAGCAACAACGACGGTAACAAGCGGACAGCGTGGCTCCGCTGTCCGCTTGTTTATTTTCCACATAAACCTTTCACAATAAAGCTGAAGATCCTATTGAGATTTTTCAAAATAAATTGAATTACATGAAATAGCATGTAGAGTGTTTCGGATGAGAAGCTACAAATAGCCGCCAGGTGGTAAAAAATAACCCTTAGAGCAGGCTTTTCCCCGCAGCACGCCGTGTACTACTCACAAAGAAAACTGCAGTCGTTTCAACTTATGTAACACGACTCCAGGTACACGACGCCCAGCTGAAAACACTTCAGGCAAGTCGAGCTGCCCGAGATTCACAGAATTTACGGAAAATGTAACATTTTTGTGATATATATCGGGATATGAGCTTTTGGTCATATCGCACAGCCCTAAATGCAAACTATTAAATATTAAACTTAAGTTTCAAATTACATCAGTGTGTTAAAGAAGGAATTGTCCTGAGCCAATCAGAAGGTCCTTTCAAAGTCCAGTTAACTGTAGTTTTTATAAAACCAGTTGTCTTTACGCTTCTTATTTTGGTGTCCGTGTTGTTGTCCAGATGTCTGAGATGGAGATTTCGAGGGCCGTGGCTGAGCGCAGTCTGAGGGAACACATGGGGAACGTGGTGGAAGCTCTGGTGGCTCTGACCAACTGAACAAACATGACTGACACACTGGACTGCTTCATTAGGCTCATCAGTCACGCTGGGTGGTTAAACTGTCATGGTGTCATCTTTACTGTTGTTTTTTTTTGTTTTTGTTTTTTAAATAAAAGTTGACATTTGGCTTCTTTCATGTCCGTTTATGAAAAAAGAAAACACACTGCTTTTATTGGAATAATCAGCAAACAACACCGAGGAAAAAGGAACAAGTCAGTGGGAGACTGTGTACTAAATGTTGAATTTACAAAATTACATCACAAGCCATCGTCCAATGACGTAGAAACATCTTTTTTGCACCAGCTGCATCTCCTGTAGATTTCATGGAGCCAGCAGTGATGGTGCACCTTACAATCAGTCCTTCTGCTGATTTCCTTCCACGTCACAGTCCAGAAAAACAGACCATCAGGCTGCAGCTCAGTCTGTCAAAGTCTTTACAGCTGCACTGTGGGCCTGCTCATATCCTGTTCACATGCATCTTAAGTCTTCCTCTTCTTCACGGTGGGCCGGTCAAACACGTCCCTCACGCCTGCCGCCTTCTGCTTGAAGAACTTGGTGTTCTGAGCGCTCTCTTGAGCCCAGGCAGAGTCGAACGACGTGGTGTCCTGGTCCACCAGGTGGGTGTACTTTGTGCGTCCAGACCGACCAAAGTTTTTCACCTTTGCAGGAAACAAACCACAAAAGATCAGAGAGCCCCGTAATTGAAGAGAAAAAGAAACTCCTTTTGCTACTGCCTGAATAAGATGCACTGTTATTGTCTCTACTGCTCTGTGCAGTACGAGAGGTTCTCTCAGCCTCCACTGCTGTCACCACGTGTGAGAGGAAGTCAGTGGGACAGCAGCAGAGGACACACAGAGGATAATGTGACTCAAGTCAAAGACGACTGTTCAGTCATTAAAGCTTCCAAACAAGTACCGATTTATGAAAACGAACGAATAAACAGACGCAGATTAACAATAAATATCTGCAAGTGCACCAAGTAAGCAGGTCCAAGCTAGCCGGAGTGCTGAAACACCCGCAGCACACAAGGACATTTAATTTCACAATATAGCTGTCCAAATGTCTTCAGAACAACAAGACACAAATGTAAAAACATGGTTAAGTGTTTACATCCTCCTCTCTAAGGTTCTAACTAGATTCTGAGAAACAGCACACATACCTGCAAACCATTTAACCTTATTTTTCATATGAACACAATGCTGTTATAACAATGTTCAGTGAAACAGTCCAGGCTACGATAAAGATGAGAGAAAAAGCAAACGCCACCGACCTGCATAACTTTGGGTAAGATGGTTTTGTTGAAGTGATCCTCCAGAGTAGGTGCACTGAAATCTCTCTTGTACACGTCCTCCTCCTCGTCCTGCAAAAGAAAAACATATCCTGACACTTAGACTGATCACTGACATCATCAGCTGATATCCTGCAGCTTGGATCAATGTTCACAGGGACAAGCCAGAAGGTCAGAGATGTTACGACTATAAAAACTAAGAGTAGTTTAAAAAGCTCACTGATACAAGAGCTTGTTGTTGGGGACAAACAGTACAGGCCTGGTGCTTGTTCAAAGTTCACATCCACAAGGATTACAAGCATCTCCTGCACTGTGTAGAGTGCATATTTGCTGCTTTTTTCAGACAGTAAACAGCCCAACACCACCAGCCCACTGAAGCTGTGCATCCCTGTGTGCATGCACATAGCATACACAAAATATCCAACATGTACTCAACTTTACTGAAAATCATTTTATCATCCGTCTCTGGTTCATCAAACCAAACTACAGTCACCTGACCTTTGGCACACAAATCCAAATTAATTCATTTCTAAGTGAACTAACTTTGAGCTTTACTCATCTATATGCAGGTAAATGCATAAAAAGTATTTGTTGCAAAGAGATCCTCCTCAAATAGTTTGATTAAAAAATACAAGAAAAGGGGAATGGAAATTGAGCTTTGTTAGATGTAACAAATGTTTTAAGGTTTTTAGGAGAAACTCAGCAGCACGGAGGAGCAGCAAAGCCTTGGGTTAAGCTGGGACATTTGGGGGAAGCTCAGAAGGTGCAGTAAGACTGAAGCACTGTGGTGACTCACCATGAAGAAGGCTCCTCTGTGGTAGTATTTCTGGAGGAACTTGTATTTGCCTTTGGTGGCTTTGTTGGTGACAACCTTGCCGTTGTTGCGCAGCTCGGCCCTGCGCTCCTCCTCAGTCAAGCTGTGGAATCTCTCGATTTCAGACTTCTCCTTCTCGAAGCTGAGAACAAACAACAGTCATGAGCTCTTCTCTGCACGTTCCTTTATCACAAATTCATTTTCAGTCACTCAAACTGGTGTTTACTCACGCTTCTCGTGCCTCTCTGTCCCTCTTGATGCGCTTCAGCTCTCTGACCTTCCAGGCTTCGTATTCCTCCTCCTCGTTCTCTCCATCGGTGTCCAGAGCGTCCAGAGCAGCCAGCGTGCGCCGGTTCTCCTCAAACTCCTTCTTGGCCTCTTCCTCCACGATCTTGAGGGTATAGCGCCGTCGCTCCTCCGCCTGCCGCTTCGCTTCGGCCTCCAACTCTCTCTGTCTCTGCTCCTCTGCTTCACGCTCTGCCACTGTGACTCTCTCTTTTCTGTGGAGAAAACAGTTCATGTGCTCATTAATGTTAAGGGCCTGGTATTCAGGCCGGTGTCGTTGTGATCTGCTTCCATCTAAAACACGAAGCGCAGCTGCTTTCTTCACCGCAGAGCTGCACGAGGGGCGGCTTTAACAGGAATAAAGTGTTCAGGAGTTACTTTGACAGAAATGTTCAGCTCTACTCGAGCTGTTTCCAAACACATTTTTGAGTGTGAACAGCTCCAGACTGTCCTGTATGTTTCCAAATGACATGAGTGTTCTGGATAAATGAGACAAAGCACACTTGATAAAAGACTCATCATTCACTCATCACTCAGAATATGTTTTCTCCATGTTGCTAATTTTTGTTCCTTCAGAAATGCAAGCAGACACTTCCTGTGTGTCTTGATCTGTCAACGTTCTGCACAGAAAACTGACCGTCTGCGACTGATAAATATGGTCTTTGGATTTACGTTGTTCTACAAACTTTCATCTCGTACTTGCGGATGAAGACAGGTTTGAGCCGCGGCTCTGCTTCGTCCTCGCTGTCGGTGTATTCCTCGTATTCAGACTCTGACTCCGACTCGTCTCCTGATTTCCCCTCTTCCTCCACCTCCATGACCTCCATCTCTTCATTCTTTCTTTCCAAGGCTCGCTGACGCATCATTGCTCGCCTCCTCTCGATTTCCTGTAAGTGTCAAGAAGAAAAAAACATGTCTCACTACAAATAAGTGAAGAAAAAAAAACTTTTGACAAATGTAAGCATTAAGGCACCTCATCATCCACTTCTTCTTCCTCCTCCTCTTCATCTTCACTGCTCTCCTCTCGCTGTGGGTGCCACGTGCCTTCATCAGAGTCTTCACTGCTCTCAGCCACAACTTCAGGCTCTGCTATCTGTCTGTGTCTTGCAAGCCTGAGGACAAACAGGCACAAACCATGTTCACGTCAGCTTTCCAACATGATCGTTTTGGTGAACTTGAATCAGATCGTAAACGCTGGGCGCCACCTCTCTTCCACGTCCTCAGAGACACGGTTTAGCAAACGCCTGAGACGTGGATCAGAGACATCCTCCTCCTCCAGCTCCACCTCTGTCTCCATTTCTTTTCCCTTCTTCACAAACTGGAAGTCTTCTTCTTCTTCATCAGACGACTCCATCGGCGCGTAGTCAGGGCGTTTACCCGACACGTACCTTTTCACCTTCACCTTCTCCATGGAGAGCTCACCTGGCACATGGAGAGACACAATCCTCTTAATCACACTTGAACCTACGTAAAGTTCTCCGATTAGGAATACCAGCTCAGCAGAACCACAAATAATACCAACTTTGAAGTTTCTCATTTTAATCTTTAGTTAAGACCAAGTAATAAATGTCATCATTTATTACTGGTAACTAAATCATTACATGACAAACTGATCACCAGAAAACTCATGCCTTTCTCACAGGACATGCAAATCATAAAAAATCATCTTAAAAGTACCTAAACATGAATTTATTTAATATTATACAATACTGGTAACCCCAAATGAATGATTACACACAGTTTGTCTTTCAGTTATTATTTAATTTACTTCTAATATCCAATTTCTTTGTATATAGCAAATCTAATAAAAACCTTTAAAAAATACTTTTATCAATCAACGAGTCCACTGACATGAAGCAAAATTTTAATTTAGAACATTTTTTTCTTTTTTAAGTAAGAATTAAATCCAACTTTTCTTAAACACACGTGACATCAAACTGAGTGTATTTACATGTATATATTAGTGCTATTTCTTACATTTGTAAACTCTGCAACATATTGTGTTACTTAATTAGTTTAGTCTGTTGCTGTTACTGTCTTGGAGCAACTGTAACCCACATAACTTCCTTAGGGATTAATAAAGATTCCGATTATGGGGTCACTGGTCTTTAGGTAACTGCAATGCCTGACAGTGCTGATGTCTGTGTATATACGTCCTCACTGACTTCAGGCCGCTCGCAACACGCTGATGCGGACAGTTTTTTTCTACTCTTGACTCTGTATTATGTCACACAGAGGGAATATCCCCAACTGGGTCATGTCACCTGCTCTAAAAACCTTCTGTTTAGGAAGGCCAGCCAATGAAAACCTTTGGCTTAAAGACGCAGGAGCTCGTTTAACACAGAGTGGACTGAAAGTTTATCTGATGTGTAAATCGTGCAAACCTCCCACTGAAGCACCCCACAATAAAAACGTGGCTCTGTTTTAATGCAACTCCACTCGAAGGCCGCAGGTAGTGCAGGATCCCATCAGGTTTATTGAGACCCGTTATCCAACTACAACTATGTAGACGAAGATAATTTTGTTAACACTTTCCCTCAATTGTTAAATTGTTACACTAATGTTATTAAATTAAGTTTAAAAAAAAGTACAGTCCATTTTTTCCAGCATATATCTTCGTACATAAATTTACTACCAGCTTTGCTATTCCAGCTAACTAGCTTAGCACGCAGCTAGGACCCTGCTTACTAACCGCACAAGCTCACCTTTCTCATTCCGGACCGGCACGGCTCCGGCCGTGGACTGGATCGGTGGAAGCTTCATGTTTAGGGCTTCGCGACTAGACATGACTGCCCGGTCCACGATATGCAACCGTACAAAGATTAAAAAAAGGAGTATTTCACTTTGACAAAACGAATTCCTCGTCGTCGCTCAACTCAAACGGAAGTTTGACACAATCGGCGAACGGACAGGAAGTGAATTTGCTCCGACAGTTCTTCCGCCGGTGAGCGATGACTGTGTTCATTTCACTTTAATACAGAAGATAATGTCATTTAGTATCCCCAGAAGTGAGGCATTTGGTTTACACGGGAAACAAGTTTGCGAAAAAATGATGAAGTTAACTTTCTAAAACAGGGAAGGGTGAAAGTGAATGTTAATATTCTGAAACGTTTTAGTGTAACAGCGCCATCTGCAGGCTGCTGAGCTAAACATTCATTCTTTTTGTACGAATAAATTCAATTATTTATTGTTTTCTTGGTTAAAAAGTAGAATAATTTCTAATAATCCGATATGTTTTAAATGTGGACATGTAACATGTAAAGGAGTTACTAAAACTATTAATGAAATAGAGATATCAGGTCGATTCAAGAGAAAATACTCAAATGAACTACATCTCCTTGTTGTTTTATATTAGCTTATTTATTTTCTTTTAAAGAAAATTACTGAGCATAAAATGTATAGTGATAGTGTGCCAAATTGTTTGCTTTGTGTAATGCAGTCCTGCAAATGTGTGTTATATCTAAATAGGCTTATTTTTAAACGGACCATCACAGTGCACAAGCTACAATTGCCAAATGAGGAGTAACATCTTTTACTTTTTAACTACTAAACACCACAACATCAGACATTCAACTTTCCTGCAAAACCATGCACAGAAAATTAGACACTGTAATGTAAATTCAATTTGATTTATTTTGAATATTTACAAACTAAAAAGCATTTTATTTGCATTTCTCCACTGTGTTGTGGCCCTGCTGTCAGAGCTGGACTCCTCTCTCTTTAAAGAGTTCCTCCAGCTTCTTCTCCAGAGCTGAATTGGTTCCTTTCAGGCCTTTCACCACCTCAGAGGCCCACAGGAAATACTCCTGCACCCGCTCAGCTGTCCAACCTGCCAAACACATTCAGAAACATAACTGAACAACATTTGATATGTTGTCTTTTGCACTTCTGCCAAATAAATAAAGTGTTCCAAAGCATTTCATCCTCTTCATTTTGTATTTTTATTTATTTTTTTACACAGCATTCCATTTTGTAGCAAACAGCACTGTGTCCAGAGAAGTACTGACCAACAGGAGTGCAGCGGTTCAGATCCCTCAGGTTGTACAGTTTATCAGCCAGTTTAACCAGCTTGGCCTGTTGGCTGCAGTGAGGTGCGTGTTCCACCTGTAGACGCTTCCTCTCCTGCTTGGGCAGGCTCTTGTCATCCGTCACCTCCTGAACAATGCGAGCCACGGTTACCCCAAATTTAGCTTCCAGCTCTGCGGGGGTGGTGTCGGTGTCTTCTACTGTATCATGAAGCAGGGCGGCCTGCAGAGCGGGAGGAAGCACATGGGATTACTGATGTGAGAATGCGTGCACGTGACTGTGACTAACAGTTAACAACTGATAACTCACCTGCAAAACCTCGATGTCTGTGACGCCCCCTTCGTGGCTGAGGATTCTCGCCACTCCTTAAAAGCACACACAGAAAGTTGTGAGTAGCAGAGAGGACAGTAAACAAGAAGCTTCACTGTTTCCAGGCTGCTAAGAGAAGTCACTTATAGAACAAGAAAACTCATTTATAATCAGACATTTCCTCTCTGAAGAGCTCCTTCAGAACTTTAAGTTTCTACACAACATAGCTCATAGCTCTCATCTGTAAGTAGGAAAATAAAACTCACACAGAAGAAGTGGACGAACCACCAGAAACTTCCTTTACACACAGGGACAACAAGGAGGGAGCTTAATCACTGGCTGCCCATCTATGGCACTCCTGCCTAACACCAAAATAAACGAATCCACTGAACTGTAGTCTCAAAAGATATTTTGAAACAATCACTAGCTCCTCTTTTGCATAATAAAGCAGAATGTCTAACGAAATGTAAAAATACAAATTTGGGGGGGGAGAGGGTTAAAAAAACAAACAAAGACAATATAATAAGAATAGATACATGGAAAATTAGATGAGAGGGAAAATAATTCATGTTTTTCAGTATTATTTTTGGTGCATTTCTTTATCCTTTCAAAGCTTGTCCCTTTAAGTCCCCCACAGCTCTAGTGGTCTGGAGCCCTGACAGGAAAAGCACTGCCAAGTGCTATCATTAGCTCAGCAAAGAAAAACGGAGCAGTGGGTAGTGGGGGAGATATTAGGTTCGTTGCAATCTGCAGCCTCACCACTAGATGCCGCTAAATCCCCTGCACACAAAAAGCCATTAGTTTTGTACGCCTGAACAAAAAACCGGATCAATCGTCCTCCACCTCCAACGTGAGACTATACACTGTGTGCCGAGCACACAGCCGAAAAATAACGTATCGCTATTACACGGCAGGCTATTATCACCAGAATCAAAATAAAGGCACTCGTGTTAATTGAAATATAGTTTCTGCAAAACTATTTGTTGCCATAAAATGGTAAACACTAAATATTAGTGATATAGCTGCAGTATGCGAGTAAACCCTGATAACTTTACTGGTTAGTTCTGATCGTACCGCTCCTTTCGGCTACTCCCTCCTTCCACGGCTTCCGGTATCGTATCAGTTAAACATCAGAAACTTTTTTTTCTTTTTCTTTTAAAGATAAGAGTGAGAGACTTCACGGGTTTACGTACAGGCCGTGAATGCATCATACTACCGTAAAAACACACCTACCTATGGGGTGATTTATATACGGCGTTTCCTCTGGATCTTTACGTTTCTGGTTGCGGTGTTTCTCTGCGGCAAATTGGACAGTTTCTAACAATAAAGCTGCATCTGAGTTCATGGTGTAAAAATCACGTCCTGTCAGGTCAGTAACAGAAAAACCGCGTTGTTAGGTGAATTAATTTTCAACGTCTTTCGAGCAAAACTGTGGCGGTCCGTTCGTATTATGATCCGGGGGGAAACAACTGGTCGTGGGATCATTCCAGTTATTTAGCTACGGAAGCAGGTAGCTGCTAACATAAGATATAAGATAAAGTGTTATGTTTCAAAAGACATAAACGGTCAAATTTCTGGCATTAATTTTATATTTTTGGGGGAAATTTTTACACACTAGTGTCAGCGTATTCGATACTTTATATCTTCATTTATGTGATGAATGTGATTTTAGCTTTGAAGCTAAGCCAGCAGGGAGGATAATCACAGCACAGATCTCTGACTGTTCTATATGTTTCTGCTGGTTTTTGTATCTCCATTATTAAACATTATATTTGTATATGAGTTATTTATTTATTTTCTTTGTTTATGCCAGCCGTGGATGACTGAGTGTTGTCCGGCCTCCGTCGTGTGTCCAGCATGGCTCACAGTGCCAGGAGAGACTCCCCGGAGCTCCCCGACTTCTCCATCCTCAAGAGGCTGGCCAGAGATCAGCTCATCTACCTGCTGGAACAGGTAGGAGCAAGTCACAGCTTCTGCTGAAGACATGCTCATCAGTAATATGACTGGCATGTATAGCATGCATATGGCACTGTTCTTCTTTTTTGTTTTTTATTATTATACTTTATCATTTGACTGCACACCCATTCACGAGCAACACGTCTGTTGGTATCGCTCAGAGCACAGAGGACCTCACTGGCCACCACAGACTCATCAAACATCCTGAGCAGCGTCCGGTGGATGTTGAAGGACCTCAGTGATGTCAGAAAATAGAGACTCCTTTGGCCTTCTGTGCTTTTAATGAAGTCTACTGTATTTCTTGTTTGTTTTATAGAATTATAACTTGTGTTTATGGAGATAACAATAAACCGTTTGTCTGGCAGTGGCTTTTAAAAGTGCCCACCAGCTCATGGAGTGATTTCTGCTGCAGAATCATGTCTATTTCTAATGCAGTGCTGCTGGAAAGCCAAAGATTGCAGCCATTTGCTTGAGATTTTATGTTGAGAAATATTACTCCTATATGCTGAACTATACTGTCTTCACATGAAAATTGTCCCCACCAAACTACAGTTTACTTTTGCCATAGGAGTCAGTTTTACAGTTTAATTTTATTTAATTAGGCAAAAATGAACATTGTCAGAATCAGTGGAGAAAGTGTAGAAACTGTGTGCAGACTAAGCCATGCACGCATTAGTTTGTGATGTACTTCAGACTCGGTGAAGACAAAAAACAGGAACTACAACAAAACAAGGGATGCTTTTTGTGTTGTGAAGAGCAGATTGTCTTACAAGCCCCTTTCTTGTGTCACAGCTGCCCGGGAAGAAGGACCTCTTCATTGAGGCAGACTTGATGAGCCCGCTGGATCGTATTGCAAATGTATCAACACTAAAGGTGAACCGCATCAGCTGCTGCTCTCCTGCCTGTTCTGATAGGGCATCTCTTCAGGATTACTGCACTTTCAGCAGGTCTTTAAAAGCTTTTTGTCTCCCCCCTTTTTCTTTCAGCAACATGAAGTGGACAAACTGTACAAAGTGGAACACAAACCTGTTATCAGCACCTCAGATCAGTGAGCCTGCACCTTCATACCTTACAGAATTGTAACCACACACCTGACGTGCCCACCTGACAATGTGGCGTTGCTCTTTTTCCAGGCTCTGTTTCCTGATCCGACCAAGAATACAGACTGTCAAATGGATATGTGGTAAACGGAGATTCTTTTTATTTTTCTATCATCTCTTGTCTTGGTGGTTTTAATATGAAGTCTTCCAGTGAAAATGGATGAAAGCTGAAGCGAAGTGACATCTGCATTCTTTCTTGTTGCAGATGTGGTGAACGCAGACAAGGTACCTGGAAAATCCCGAAGATACAAGATCATCTTTACCCCTCAGAAGGTATTTCTCTTTCTTGTCTTGTGTCTGTGCTGTATTTGTAATGCCTCGCGTGCTTGATACTGACCTGCTGACCCTTCTTTGTGTTACCAGTTCTATGCGTGTGAGGCCGTGCTGGAGGAGCAGGGGATCTTTGGCGGTAGGCATCTTTCTCTTTTTGCAGGAATGATGAGTGTGAGTGAGGAGAAGTGTAAAAGCTGTTTTTGCCTTTCCTGTAGATGTCACCATAGATGAGTGGCCTTTCTACCTGCTTCCTCTTGATGATGACATCATCAGTCTGGAGCTGCCAGAATTCTTTCAAGACAACTTCCTGGTTAGTAGAGGCCAGTTGCTTGTATTGATCATTTGATCACTGATCATTTAAATCCTTTTCTAGTCAATGTTTTAGTCGTCATTTGTTAATGTGAAGAGGTTCTGTAGCAGTACACAGCTGTTTCCCCCAAATGATGAAAAGCAAAGAAAAGAAAATGAATATTGGCCTCGCATGCTCTTGTTGGATACACACATGACTTGTTGCTCTGCATCAGTGTTTGATTCAGTTTTAGTCTTTTGAATAAAACGTCATAATTTACATAATTTACATTTACAGAGCGTCTTATTTACCTTGACATCCAAACATGTTTTTGTGAGAAACACATGAGAGCTGCTGCTTGTCCAGATGTGACTTTCATTCCATTTACATTCCATCACACTTTTTGTCCTCGAGCTTCAGTTTTGAGTTTTTGTCGTTTCTTTCTTTAAATTCCTCATATCTGAAGCTGACAGCACAAAGGAAGTCTGGGTGTTGTAGTGTTAATAATCATAGTGCAACAAATCATCACATTTGAACTGTTCGTTGCTGGATTTATAAGCCCGTAGTTGAATCAGAAGTGTAACACAAAATCTCTGAGGGTGCAGATAAATCCTGTATTTTTCCAGGCCGGAGACCAGCGCTGGGTGAGGACCGCCGGCAGTGCCCTCCACCTCCTGTACTCCCTGTACGGCCCATTCTCAAAGGTCTACGGGATTGGGCGCTGCTCCAAGGTGCCGTAAGATTAGAAACCAGAAGCTAGTCGGATCAAACCAGTTTAACTTTTTCACATCCAGTTTGTCCGTCGCCTGCTTTGGGCTGTTGCTGATGGTAATCCTGTGTGATCCCAGATGGCGTACGAGTCATGGAGGGAGCAGGTCGAAGAGGGAGAACAAAAAGCTCGTCAGGCTGAAATTGGGAATGTTTTCCTTATTGACAGAGGTGAGGAGACGTGGTGATCTCAGAGGACGAGGGCCGCGCCGTTCCCGTTCTAATGTCGTCGTTATCATTGCAGATGTGGACTTTGTCACTCCTCTGTGCTCACAAGTTGTCTACGAAGGCCTCGTCGATGACATCTTTAGAATCAAATGTGGTAGGTGTCAGTAAATCAAATCCATTTACACGTTCACTTTATTGCCTCAGAGAAACACGTCACCTCTGACCTCTTGAGCAGAGCGTTTCGCCCTCACATTCTTAGCTCTTTTGAAGCCACGCCCTCCCCGGCTGGGGGATTTAAAAAAAAATATCCATATGTTGTCTGATCATTCCAACTACTGTGCAGGATGTGTGGAGTTTGGACCTGATGTTACCTCCTCTGACAAAAGTGTGAAAGTGATGCTGAACTCTCAGGATAAGGTAAGGCTCGTCTTAGTCTGCGGTCGGCTGCGCTTTACTAATTGTCGTGATTCTAATAGAAAAGTGTGTCTAATGTTTCGTAGGTGTTCAGTGAAATCAGAAATGAGCATTTCTCCAACGTCTTTGGTTTTCTCAGTCAGAAAGCCAGGAATCTGCAGACTGCATATGACGTGAGTGAATGTTGATACTGCTTAGCAATCATTGCACCTGTGGCTCGATTTAGAGAATCTTTGTACGACACAACCTTGAAAAATGGCATTTATATTTGCATTGGTGCGTTACGTGTTAATTACCTTGTGGTCGTGTTTTATGTGCGATGCCAGCCAATAGAAACAAATAAAATGCTCCTGCGTCTCCGCTCTCTGTTTAGGTCAGCAAACATTGATCTCGCTCCAGGAATTTGCTGGAGTGACGTTTGTGAGTCCTTATCTTGACGCTTTGACGCTATAATTGTTATTGTCTCAAAAACTACGACAAAAAAGTATCTGGAAATTGGCCAGAGGATCTGACGGTGCTGAACCCCTCGCAGTAGTCGTGGGCTGTGTTGATGCGACGTGTAGTTACATTTAGTTACATAGTTACATAGTGTCAGGTTACCCTGCAGCATTAGTGAGGATAATAGCTAACACCTTTTGTCTGGTTTTCTTTAATAACTATACAGAAACGTCGGGGGATGGACATAAAGCAGATGAAGGCGTTTGTGTCAGAGGAGCTGAAAGGGTTAAAGCAGGAACATCGACTGCTGAGCCTGCGTGAGTGTTACAGTATCGTGCCGCTGACTCTGAGTAATATCTGCACGGCTGCGTTGCTGAAGAGCGTTTTCTCTTCCAGACATTGGTGCCAGTGAGTCGATAATGAAGAAGAAAACAAAGCAGGACTTTCAGGAGCTGCTGAAGACAGAACACTGTAAGAATCCTCCGCTCTGCTCTTTGTTCCAATCACGTTTCATTTAAGGGACTTTTAACGCCTGAAAGCACAAAACAAGCTCCATGTTTGTTGGTTTCATACGTGTGTGCAAGAACACGAAAGCTCTCCAAAGACTTTGCTGACCGATGAGTCTCATGAAATACTCACGAGTCACAGCTATGCCCACGTCTCTGTGAGGTGCCAGACTAACCTAAGAGATCAAACTGCACACAGAAACTTCTTATTGTGAGGCAACAGTGCCTGGATTGGAAATGCATTGATGTGGAATAAAGTCCTGCAGAGACGGCTAAACAAACATGCCTGTGTTCCTGTGTGTGCTCCTGTCCCTGTGCTGCATGTTAAGTGGTTCAGTTCATTTTGTTTGTGTCCGCTACTGAAAGTTGTCAAAGATTATATTCTGTAGTGTTTTAATCCCATGAGCAGGAGTTTACTGACTACACATGCAAATCTTGTTTCCTTGTGCTTTCCCAGTGTTACTGGAAGGATTTGAAATCCGTGAATGCATTTCTTACATAGAGGAGCACATCAACAGACAGGTGAGTGTGCTTAAAAGAGTCCAGCAATAAGCGCACTGCCAAAAAGTCTGAATGACTCTTTTCTCCTTTCTAGGTGTCCATGGTAGAAAGTCTGCGGCTGCTTTGTCTGCTGTCTATCACAGAAAACGGTGAATCGTCCTTCATTGATTTGTCACAGACTGTTGTCGTGTCCTGTTTACAACTATTGTCATGTTGTTTTCCTGCAGGACTGCTGCCAAAAGACTACCGCTCATTAAAAGCACAGTATTTACAGGTGAGGTACAACAAATCTGTGAAAGTGTTTTTGTTGTGGTAGAAGTACAAAAGCTATTAGTATCAGTATTTTTGTACCTTTGCTTGAAATGGTATTTTCTGCTGTTTATTTTTTATTTTTTTAAATGCTATTTTCTGTTCATGTTTGCTTAAAAAGGATTGAAGTATACAAACAGCATATAGGCTGATACTGGCTGTAAGGGATTTGTGCCATAAAACACTCCTATCTGAATAAAAGTCCAATCTGTTTGTTGGAAGACCCGAGCGCCAAGGAGAAACCCGTCTGAGACGGAGGAAATCAGGCTGACAGCAGAACTTCTCACAAAGCAGCTGCACAGTTATAACACAGTTTCTACATTACACACACACACACACACACACACACACACACACTTCTTTCTTTGTTTTGTGTGTGTTTTGTGCGGGTCAAATACGGCCTGTAACCATCTCAGTCACCCTGTAATGTCTTTAAACAAAACAACCTTCACATTTCATCAAATGCAGCATTATAATAATAATGGATTGCATTTATATAGCGCTTTTCTAGGCACCCAAAGCGCTTTACAATGCCAATATTCATTCACTCTCACATTCACACACTGGTGGAGGCAGCTACTGTTGTAGCCACAGCTGTCCTGGGGCAGACTGACAGAGGCGAGGCTGCCATATCGCGCCATCGGCCCCTCTGGCCAACACCAGTAGGTGGTAGCGGTAAAGTCTCTTGCCCAAGGACACAACGACCAGGACAGAGAGCCCAGGGATCGAACCAGCGACCTTCCGGTTGCAGATACGCTTCCCAACCCCCTGAGCCACGGTTGCCCCATTATGTCAGTGATTGTCTTGGAAAGAGCGGCCGCCATCTCAAATGATTTATTATTTATGTATTCAGCTATTACACAGTGTATTTGCTGATAAATGGTAGGCTGGTACACTACATGAACAAAAGTATTGGGCCACATATGTTAACCTTTGAACTCAGGTGTATAAAACCAAGCAGCTAAACATGCAGTCGGCCTTTACTTCAGCTCTGTGAGAGAACGAGACACTCAGGGAATTTGAGAGTCTTGCTGAGGAAACATCAATGGACGAAGTGGTGTAAACGCCACTGGACTCTGGAGCAGTGAAAACATATTCTATGGAGCTACACGCTTCTCTATCTGACAGAGTGGTGGCCCATTCTGGGGTTTGCACATGACAGGAGAGCGCTGCCTGCCTGCCTGCACTGTGCTAGCTCAGACAGATAATGCTATGGGGTCTTTTCTCCTAAAGGAACGTTTTAATGCTTCCCGGGTTTGGGACTGTTCTGTGAATCCAGTTTTGTAGGAACATCCTGAGTACGGCCCTTTTCTGTTCCTACATGAGTTTGCTGTGGGCCCTGACCTCAGTCCCGTTAATGAACTAGGTCAGGGGTGTCGAACTCCAGGCCTCGAGGGCCGGTGTCCTGCAGGTTTTAGATATCACCCTGGGTCAACACACCTGAATCACATGATTAGTTCATTACCAGGCCTCTGGAGAATTTCAAGACATGTTGAGGAGGTAATTTAGCCATTTAAATCAGCTGTGTTGGATAAAGGACACATCTAAAACCTGCAGGACACCGGCCCTCGAGGCTTGGAGTTCGACACCTGTGAACTAGGTTGTGAGCCAGGACCTCTCATTGGACAGCAGTGCCTGACCTGGATGAACCCTGCAGCCCATTATAACCTGTGTGTGTATGATGAGATGTTTGTAAAGCTCCTGTAAGATGTGGTGTGTAGGTGGTCCTATACTTCAGTCATATTCTTCACCGAGTGATGTCAACCCCATACGAGCAGAATAATGCAGTAATACTTACATATCTATAATGTAAAGCATGTTTTTTTTTTTTTCCATTGTAACCTGAGATGACAATGAAATAGTTTTTCTTTTAAAAGACTCGGGACTTATAGGCTCACAAATATCTGATTGTAAAATAATCTGCTTAGAGTTTAACTTAAATCAGCACCGTGTGTATTTTTCATTTATTCGTTGTGAGCTTTCACTTAATTTAACAGTCTGGCTCTGTGGGGAAAAACAATAATACAGCTTATCCCCACACTGGAGCATGAAATGTAAATCAGTCTGTAGCTGAACAAAGATCATTTCCTCCTCTTAGAGTAATGCTTTGGAGAACGTGCAGCGTCCAGCTGTTTGGGGACATCACAGGCTGTTATCACAGATCTGAGTGTTTTGAGGCTCCTCAGGCAGCCTGTAGTGGCAGATTGCTCTTTGCTGCCAGCCTTGGCTTGTTAAGCGTGTGCTCATTTTGATAAAGAGCCATCAGTCCAATGCCTGACATTTTTCTCTGTCTGACCTCATCAGAGCTATGGAGTGGATCACCTGCTTACATTTTCCAACCTGAGGCAGCTGGGGCTGCTGGTTGAGCAGCAGCCGGGAGAGACGCTCACTGTAATGGAGAGCAAAGTGGGCAAACTGGTTAATGATAAAACTGCAGGTGACACTGGCATCTCAGCGCAGTTTTAGCCTTCTCCACTTACAGGAAACCCTGCATTGCTCTGTGCATCAAGACAGACATGCTGTTTGACTCTTTTCTTCTTCTTCTTTGTTTCCAGGAAAACTGACAGATGCCTTTTCCTCTCTGGCAAAGAAGAGCAATTTCAGAGCCTTGAGCAGAAAACTTAACTTGGTAAATTATTGTTTAGGTGAACATCTTTGGCTTAGTTGTGTTTGTGGACTCTACAAGAACAACTTTGTATGGTTCACAGTTAAAAAAAAGCCTTTTTTTCCAGACAGGGTGAACACAGTGCTTCACCAAGGCTCAGTACACCATTGATAAGGCTTATTTTGAGAGAAAAAAAAAAAAAAACCCTCCTCTCCTTGTAAAACATCCCCCTCTTTAATCGTTTTTTCTGATTGGTTGGCCCAAACAAACAAAAGAGTTTTAAGGTGGGATGACCATATTAGCAGTGTCCTCTCACTGACATCAGACAGAGCCACAAGTATAAAAAAAAAAATCACTGTTCTTTCACATACACTGACCTCATTGTTTGACACTTTTAACGAGCATCTGCAATCGTAACACTATATATGACACAAAAGAGTAACATATAATGTATTCTCTTTAATTACCTTTATTTTGTTTAAAAAAAATACAGCACATACTTTTCCTAAAGGCATTTTGTTTTTAATTTCTGATTCTGTCAAATGGTAACGTGCTCATCATATTTTGCATCAAGGTGCCAAAGATGGATGAAGAATATGACCTGCGTGTCCCTCGAGACATGGCGTATATCTTCAGTGGTGCCTACATCCCTCTGAGCTGCAAACTCATCGAACAAGTAAGTCAACCAGGACACATTCAGTCTCTGGATATGATGGGGGGGCAGCCATGGTAACTTTAAAAAAATTCTATTCCTGGTATGTATTACATAGGTGCTGGAGCGAGACGGTTGGATGGGGCTTGAAGAAGTCACCAGGCTGCTAAATGGGCATGAATTTGCAGTTACAGGTTAGTTCAATAGGAGGTGTAAATGATCCATTTGAGGCTAATGCTAAAACAGAAAAGAAGGCTGTTGTAACAGACGTCTAACATCTAAATGTCTTTGATTTGATCACTGTTCTCCTTCTCTGATCAGGGAGCAGCGGAGTGGATTCAAAGGGAAAGAACGACACTCAGCGTATCATACTGGTCATGTTTCTTGGTGGATGCACCTACTCTGAGATTTCTGCCCTTCGGTTCCTCGGCAGAGAGAAAGGTAAACGTCATGATGGTGTGTAGGGCCACTTAGGTAAAAATAAAAAATGTGAAAAACATCTTCTGAAATGGGAGATGTATTTTTTTATTGTATTGTTTAAAAGCAGGAAATAACAACCATTTCTATTTTTTTCTCTCAGGTTATAAATTCATTGTGGTTACAACTGCAATTACAAACAGTTCCAGACTCCTGGAGGCTTTGCTGGGCAACCACGTATGAAGCCTGGCAGCACATCATTATGGACAGACACTGCTGAGTAGCCACTTGCCATGCATTCCTCCAACACTGGCATTAAAGATAAAGAAATGCTTCATTCTGGTCTGTTTCTGATGACGCGAGAACTGTGAAGATGTATAAAGTGAATAAACGTTTCTTAACATCTTCGTTGTTTTCTATGTAGTCGCGTTTCCCGGCTGCCCGGCTCTGGTGTGACTTCATCAGTTTAAAATTAACTGCAGTTTCTTCTGTTCTCCTACGTGACGTCAGCGCACCGTTCGTGCGATCAGTGCGTTTGTTTTCTTGACGACGTGCAGTTTATTGCATGCAGTGGGTAGAAGAAACCCCTGGCGGCCCGATGTGGTGTAACAAAACAAGCGCACTAGCAGCACGAGCCAATCGGAGAGCGGGACGCTGCGAGTCGCGTATTTTGAACTGTGTACAAACGGACTGGGCGCAGGAGAGAAGCGGCCGTCTGTAGCTTCACGTTTTCACAGGTTTTCTACGTTTTAAACGGTTTTACCTGGAATTGTAACGGGCTCTGGAATTTAACGATGAGGAAAAGGTATGTTTAAGTCTCTTTGTTTCTCGCTGTGGAGTCAGTATTTGTAAAATATAAATTGGGCTCTTTTAGCGAGCAGCTTACTGTTAGCTAATGTCAAAGGCAGTTCGTAATTGATCTATGCATGTTCCAAAAAAATCTTGTTGTTGTTATAATGTTACGAACGACTGGATTATCGATAGCTTGTGAATGATGTATTAATAAACGACGGTGTCTCCTGCTTTTGTTTTTAGCGAGGTTCTGGCAGCGGAGGCTGTGTCGTGCCTGAATAAAGCGCTGTGCCACCTGAAGGACATTTGGGAGGAGATCGGCATCCCGGAGGACCAGAGACTACAGAGAACTAATGTAGTCAAAAGTCACATAAAGGTGAGACCATTTCACATTTACATGTAACAGTATGTGTAACCGCTGACAACTGCTGCTGTGTCAGTGACTCAAATGCACCTGGGTTTAAATTTTAGGCTAGTGGTGTTTCACTGAGTCTGGGTCCTATTATGGTGTAGGAACACCAACACGGGGACAGGGTGCTTTGGATGAGTGTAAATCTGAATGACAGCAATAAAGAAGGATGGGATTGGTGCTTACATTCATTATGAGAGAAACGAGACTGCGACATAAGCGAGTACATGGCATTCAAAGAATCCTGAAAATCTGCAACAGCAAGGTAGTGGGAGAGGGGAGGGGCTTCTTAAAACCTTGTGTTTGGGCAAAGCCATCACACCTGTGAGCAGTTTTCATCAGATTGTAGTTGTTCTGTTCGAATTATCTGTAGTTTCGGGCCACATGCAGCTCAGTTTGATCTACGGTGGATAAAAACGGTCACACTTAATGAATCATCCATTTGCAGAAGAGAAGAGCGCAACACGAGACCTCTTAAGAAACACAAGTGCATTCCTTTAAAAAATGTAAATTGTGTGTATGCTTTTTTTTTTTTCTTTTTTTTTAACATTTTGTCAACTCTGCAGAAGTTACGTGTGCATTACTGCACTGTGGCAAAAAGAAAAACCTGTCTCTTACATCTTTGTGGAAAAGCTGTGCTCTTTGTCAGTGACGAGTTCTCTGTGATGTTCACCCTTTGCAAAGCTATCTCATGCTCTTTTTTTGACTTGCTGACGTCAGAGGAGTTTGGACAAACCTAATTTAGACAGCGCTTTAAAATATCTGCCCGAACAAGTGCTCAGAAATATTTTAATATGACTGTTGTATAGTGGGAAGGCTTGTTACTAAGAGATCTTTGGCACTGGAAAATATTTACAGCTCTGATATTAATACCTCAGCCGGTCGCAGCAGATGGCTTTTACACTGCAGCTGCTGCCACTAGAGCACAGGGCGCATCACCTCGGTCAGCAACATCAGTTTGTCGCTGATCTGACTACAAAGTAAAGCGTCTCCTTTATTAGGCTGTGTGGCGGTAACCTTTAATGTTTAAAAAGATCCAGTTTAAGGTTTCACAGTTATAATGTGCAGCACTAACCTTAGAAATAAACAGCCGCACTGAGTTTATTTCACCGCTCTGTGTGCTACATCGTCAGGCTGCTGCAGCATCCATCGCTTCATCTTTTGCAACACTGTTACATTTTACTGTTATATTTTTTTCTGATTCTTTATAGATGATCATTTTGTCATCATCTGATAATATATCTGATTAGAGTAGACATGCAGATCATTTTGTGTGGAAGAGGAGTCATGTGACCCATGAAACACACCATTTTATGAGTTTGTTCAGAGTCTGAAGTAGAAAGCTCCGCTTCAGAAAGAAAACTGATAGCCACTGTAGTGATACCTATTATAGGCTAAAAACTACGATAGAGTTAAAGTTATCTGCAGATCGGAAGCATCTGGAAGTAAATACATTTCTAATTGTGCTATTGACATGAAATTTTCACCAGAAGTCAGTAACAGCTTGTCCAATCCACACATGCAAAGAATTCAAAGACGTGGAAAGTCATGACACCAGCAGAAGTGCATCAGGACTGAAAGCATTTTTTGCCACTCAGTGCAAATTAATATCAGCTGATTGAGTCCCGACTAAAATTGGTGACATGTTCAAAACTTATTTTATCTGCTTTATTTCAGTAGCAACATCAGAACTAATATCAATATCTAAACAGTTACCATGGCTTGGGTAAGTTGTTGCTATTCAAAGTAGGGCAGGGCAATATGGCCAAAAATATGTATCACGATATATATTTAAAAATTTGCGATAACGATATAATTGATGCGAGATAAAATACTTTACAGCTCCACAACTTTATTAGTGCAAAAAAACCCATCAATGTATTTTCACTTAAACAAGCAGCTGTTTTTTATGTCCATTAAAGTTATATAAAAATGTAACAGTGCAAATTCCTCACTGACAGTTTAACCAAAAGGCATTTCCAGCTGACACATCCTCAGCATAACCATGTATAATATTCACAAAACTTAAAAAGAGCTTATACACACACAATACGGTAATATTATGTTGAAGCACAGTATGTATCACTCCGTGAGGCTCCTGCCTACGGTAGCTGTAATTAGGGCTCAATTAATCGAATTTTAATCTCGATTACGATCTGGGCTTTCAACATCATTAAAAATGACTGAACCGATTATTAGCACCTCCGTCGTGCTTTACTCTCGCGCTGCTCCATGTGGCAAATCGAGCGCACCTCTCTGCGTTTCGAACACGCGTCACAACAATTAAGAGGACCCGAGGGAAGCTAAGCAGAAGTTATTTGGAGAGGAGAGGATAATGGCTGCTGAAGAAAGAATGCCGCTGGTTGAAAAGAGGTAAAACGACTTGTGTGGAAACATTATGGGTTCACGGACTCAGACGTGGATCAAGTAGACATAGTGTGTAAACTTTGCTACGGTGTCGTAGCTGCACCACAGAGCAACACTACAAATTTATTCAATCATTTGAAGACCGCTTACAAAGTGACATACGATCAGACAATGAAGGAACATAGAGAAAAACTCTTGACAACACCTGCTTCATCCTCACAGACCTCCATTCACGCTACCCTGTACAACGCGACTAAATATCCCACCAGCTCCCAGAGACACAAGGAGATAACAAATGCGGTAACGTTTTTACTCGCCAAAGACCACTGCTCAATTAACACAGTGAACAACCAGTATTATGCAGTATTTTGAAGTTCACTAAACATAGATGTTTACATTTTTCATTTATTTTTTATATTGCAAACATTTGCACTGTTATCAGTATTTGCACACTATTTTATACTATTTTTTTGACATCTTTAAAGCCATTATTCAATACATTGTTATTGTTAATCAAATCAAATCAAATCACTTTATTTATATAGCACTTTTCACAGGATAAAAACCACAAAGTGCTTCACAGTAATATAAAACAGAAATACATAAAATACATTAATAATCAAACATACAGCACAAATCTAATTAAAAGCCAATCTAAATAAATGAGTCTTAAGCTGCTTTTTAAAAGAATAAATACAATCAAGACAACGTAAAGATGGAGGGAGAGCATTCCACAACCTGGGGGCCACCGCTCTAAAAGAGCTATCACCTCTAGTCTTAAAACGAGTTCGTGGGACTACCAACAGCCTTTGATTAGAAGATCTCAGGCTGCGAGAGGGAGTGTGGGATTCTAAAAGATCGGAAATGTAGGCAGGGGCATCACAATTCAAAGCTTTAAAAGTCACTACCAAGATTTTAAAATGAGTTCTAAAATGTACTGGAAGCCAGTGTAATGAACGTAACACTGGTGTAATGTGCTCTCTTTTTCGTGTCTTGGTTAAAAGCCTTGCAGCAGCATTCTGGACTAACTGGAGACGGTCAAGATTCCTTTTGCTCAAACAAAGAAAAAGGCTGTTACAATAATCTAAGCGAGATGAAATAAAAGCATGAATAACCATTTCTAACTCAGATTTAGACAGCAAAGTTCGCAGTTTGGAGATGTTTCTTAGCTGAAAAAGGCAATTCCTAATTAACTGGCGAGAGTGTTGTTCTAGGGACATGGCAGAATCAAAGATCACACCAAGGTATCTGAGGCTCAAATGAACAGATGAGCCAAGAGAACCAAGATGCTGTTTGATTAGAGATATCTGGTTGTCGGGGGCAATAATTAATGTTTCTGACTTCTCAGAGTTCAACTGTAAGTAGTTGTCACCAAGCCACTGTTCAATGGAAGCTAAACAATTAATTAAAGAGGACAGTTTATGGACTTCCATTGGCTTAAAAGAGCAATAGAGCTGAATATCATCAGCATAGAAGTGATAAGACACCTCAGGGAACTTCCTAATTATAAGTCCTAGAGGTAACATGTACAAAAGAAAAAGAATAGGACCCAGAACTGAACCCTGCGGTACCCCACATGTCAGATCCTTAGAATGTGACATAAACCGATTCGCAAAAACACTAAAAGATCTGTTGGAGAGGTACGACCGAAAACACTCCAGAGCAAGACCGGACACACCGACTATGTCCCGGAGGCTGTTAATCAGGATGGTATGGTCAATGGTGTCAAAGGCAGATGTCAAGTCCAACAAAACCATGACTGAGGATGCTCCGGAGTCAGCTGACATCATAATGTCACTAGAGACTTTAAGTAATGTGGTTTCTGTTGAGTGCCTTTTACGGAAACCTGACTGAAATTTGTCATAAATTTCATGTTTTTCTAAAAAAGTGGTAAGTTGATCTGATTGTTAAATAAATATCGTCAAATAATCGAGATCTCAATTTCAGTGAAAATAATCGTGATTATCATTTTTGCCATAATCGAGCAGCCCTACCTGTAATGCTAAACCAGAATTCAAACATAAATCACACGGGATTATAAGGTGCACTGTCGATTTTTCAGAAAATTAAAGGATTGATTTTAAGAGTGACTTATTTTCCAAAAAACACGGTAATAACGACTAGGGGTGGGTTTTCATAATCGATTTATCGATTAAAATCGATTCTGGCTTGGATAACGTAAAATCGATTTATTAAAATCCTGAATCGATTTTTTAATATAAATTTATTTTGCCCGAAATGCCAGAATCTCTCACAATCCAGAATCTCACAAAATTTCAACAACCACCAAACAGCTAAGACAGTAAGTGAGAGCAGGTACACGGATTCTGCACAAAGACGTAAACACACAGCGCGGATCAGTGAGACGTCGCCTTTCTCACCTGACGGCACGGACACGGTCGGGGCTGAAAGCTCGCTGATTCTGACCTGTGGGCGGGTCCGCGCTTTGTGTTCACGCCCTTTTTGCGCTAGGGCTGTGCGATATGACCAAAATCTCATATCCCGATATTAAGACATCTATCGCCCGATAACGATATAAATCACAAAAATGTAACATTTTCTGTAAATTCTGTGAATCTCTGGCAGCTTGACTTGCGTGAAGTGTTTCCAGCTGGGCGTCGCGTACCTGGAGTTGAGTGTTTTAACTGATGCATGAAACGATACATTTTTAGACATAGGTTGTAACGGCCGCCGTTTTCTTTGTGAGTATTTATTACACAGCGTGCTGCGGGGAAAAGCCTGTTCTAACGTTTGAGTCTAAGGTTTATTTTTTAGCACCTGACGGCTCTTTTTTGCTTCTCATCTGTAAATACTCTGCATCTTTCACGTGATTCAGTTTATTTTGAAAAGTCTCAACAGGATCTTGAGCTTTATTGTGAAAGGTTTATGTGGAAAATAAACAAGCGGACACGAGGTGGTTTTACTGTCGTTGTTGCGAACCACAACGCATAAAAACAAGCGCTTGTCCGTCTGTAGTGTGGTTATATTAAATATAAGAGAAAGAGAGAACTTTAGGAAATTAATATAGCCACTACAGTGACCATCAAAATAATGAAAAAATATTGCCCTAAACAGTTTATTTTGCGACACCACGAAACAAACGATAGCATAAAATGAAACGATAGACGTTTTTATATCGTCATCTGATATATATCGTTATATCGAACAGCCCTATTTTGCGCTGATTCTAAAGCTGTTAGTTTTATCTCTCTCCAAACAATATTGACCGAACCAGCAGCAAAAGAAGATCCAAACTACACTTCACATAAACAACAACAACTCTGACTTTTACTGTTTTGCTTCCACCAGGATGCACAGCTCTCTCTCCCTCTCTCTCTCTCTGTACTTCAAGAACAGTTTCCCGTCTAAAAATCTGTTTTCTTCATTATTCGCTTGCTTGTTACGCACAAGTCTACCATTGTTTACAGCGCTGTCGGCCGCTGTTTTTTCCCCTTTTACATACTTCTGAAAAGAAAACCTCATTTCTGCCGTTCAATACTGAACCAATTTAAACTTTTTTAAATTATGCAAAATGCAAAACGCTTAGCCGTGTCTCTAATAAAACCGCTGTAACGTCAGAGGTAACGTTCATATGTTCATTAATGGTTTTCTTTCGTTTTTGATGTACTGTAGAATAGTGATGGTAAATTTGATTCTTTTTACTGAATCTAGTTTTAATGAATCATTCACCAAAGTGAATCGGGTTTTTTGAGTCACTGAGTCAGTTGACCAGAGAGTGCAAAAAATGTACATTTTCACTCAAACTTAATTTGTTTCTCTTTTCAAGTAAATCCTACTGCTAAGATGAGTGATTCAAAAAGAAAACTATTTTATAGAGCAAAAAAAATTCTAAAGGGAACATTTATTTTGTTTGTTTTTATTTAATAGTATTTTCCTTAAATGTGTCAAATATATATTTTCTCATCTAAATGTCCACTGACCTGTGAGTAAGGGGGCGGTAATGCGCCTTAACATTGGTTGCCAACCAAGAAGAAGAAGAAGGAGCTGTGAGCCAGCAGGGAGGGGGTGAGTGAGTGAGTGGTTGGGCGTTTATCAATATGCGTACTTGCGTTCTCGTGTACTCGTGATACGTCATCAGTCGGAGACCAAGTACTGTTCCAATTCGAAGTACGCATCAAGCCGAGAACGCGAAAAAGTCCCGGATGTGTTCTCGATCCGCCTGTTTTATCGAGCATGCATCGGTGTGGACTTGGGACAGCTATATATCCCAGAATGCATTTCGTCCAAAACTCAACAGCGGACTCCCGGCACACCGGTTTGGCTGTGATTACAGTTAAGCTTCATAACATGTTACTCACAGTTAAATTAAAGGGGACAGCAGTAAAAACTCCGGACCTGTGACATCATCACGTACGCAGGTGTTCCAATTGTACATATCGCGAGTCCGTGCTCGCGTTCTCGGCGGGTACGTACTCACCGAGAACGCGAGTACGTACTCGCGTACTTGGGCATTGATAAATGGCCAGTGATTCGTTCGCTCTATGATTCAGCACAGGAGGGAGGGGGTGAGCGAGTCCTGAGTGATTTGCTTACCCTACGATACCACACAGGAAAGGAGGGGGTGAGTAGCTCAAATGTGCTGTTAGCATGTTAGCAGAGCGATGCTACTGTGAACCGAGGAGCTATTGTCTTGATGTGAGCTTCTACTCAGGGTTTTTTCTTCCAGTTCAGAGCAGAAATGTTTTTGTTAAGATACTGGATGTTGTGTTTTTCTCCACAATTTTAATTATATGCTAGATATATTGCTGCTAACAGCAACAGGGATGAGTCAGTGAGTCAGTTGGGCTTGTGAATCATGATTCATGAGTCAGTAAAGTGATTCTCGAGTATTGAACGATTCGTTCATGATTCGCGCATCACTACTGTAGAATATTTTTATAAAATCCCAGGCCAGGAAAACCACCTTCATGTTTTTCTGTGTTTTATCTTCAGCTACTTTGACACAAAGGCATCTGCTGTGACGCTCACACCTTTGATAAAGTCTTGCGTGTGTCAGCTTCCTTTTTATTGATACAAAAATATGTAAATGTACTGATCTGAATTATAATATTTCTGACTGTCAAAATTTCCCAGATTTAAATCAAATTAAATCGAATCGTGGATCGAATCGATTCGGGACCTTGTGAATCGGAATTGAATCAATTCTAGAAATCAGTGACGATACCCAGCCCTAATAACGACGGCCCGCTAGCATGCTCTACCAAAAATAGTGCTTTGGTGTGTATCTGATGAACGAAAGGTAAACCAGTTCCACACCACTGAAGTTGCAGCATTTTTACAAACCCGTTCTGGTTCATCTGTTTCATTCAACGATTCGCTTTCGCTCTTCTCATTCTCCATCACCACCGCGCTTTTTCCGCCATGTGCGTATGTAAACAAAGGCACTGCGCATGCGCGTTTTACCCATATTCTATTGCGATATTTCATTTTCTTATCGTTGCCTAACGCTATACCGGTATTACTGTGAACGGTATGATATGGCCCAGCCCTAATCCTAAGGTGCATTTTGAAACTAAACTGTGCTAGCTCTTTGGTTTACCTTTACAAGGAGCAGTATGCTAACCACCAAAGTCTTTGTTGTAGATTATAGCTGGATTTCATGAACTGAAATGGAAATTGAAATGAGTGTTTCCTAAATAATCACAATAACCTCCCATGATCAACCATTGAAGAGAATTTTGATATTTACACCAAACCTCCTGTTTCATTTGCTGTGTTTCTCCAACAGAATTTATTAGACATGATGATTCAAGAAGAGGAATCTCTGAAAAAGAGGCTCATCCTTAGCCTTCAGACATGCAAAACAGAAATGGAGAAACTGTGCTTGGAGCTTCAGCTGCCCGTGTTCGAGGTAACGGCACGTTTCTATGTCAGCCTTTTTAACTGGAAACTGAATCGAGCATTTAATTACATGTCATCGAGGATCCTCCTTGGCAAATGAGTAATTATATCAATGATATTCAACAACCCTGACCTGCTTCCTTCTTTGCTGTTAAACCATTTCTAACGTCATGCCTGTCAGTCACTGTAGTTATCAGCAGTCTGTAATCAGAATTCTATGATTTAAAAAAAACAACAACAAAAAAACCCCAAAACTTTTTGCTGATAAATTTGTTTGTTTGCATATTAAGGAAGAGGCCGGCATCAGCATGCTCCAGCAAGAGAAGAACATCCGCACACAGGTGGAGGCCCTGATGAAGGAGAAGGCTCAGCGGATGCAGCAGCTGAAGGCTCTGCTGGAGCAGGACCAGGACCTGTGCGACATCCTGTGCTCTGTGCCGTACGGCATCGCTCCCGACTCTGTCCCCTCACTGGAAACACTGGACAACTTCCACCAACACATCGCCAACCAGAACAAAGAGAGGGTAGGACCTCGTAGTTCAAACCACACCTCTAACGTTCTGTTATTGTGGTTGTATGAGGAGAAACTGTGGGGTGAACTGTAGGATGAACACTGCTACAGGCAGGAGAGATGTCACTGGACAGGCTGAGATCAGTTTGGCTGCAGCTGTGTTTCATGAGCAGGTTTTGTTTCTTCCTCTTTGTTATGTCACATTTCGACTGCTTCATGTTTCCAGGTGAAGCGACACGCTGAGTTCACGGAGCTCAAAAAGCAGATCATTTTATACATGGAGGAGCTGGACCGTGTCCCTGAAACCAGCTTCGAGAAGGACGTGGTCTGTGAGGATGAGGACTCTTTTTGTCTCTCCAGAGACAACATTACGTCACTGAAACTGCTTCTTTGCCAGGTGAGCAGAATCTTTTTCTTCTTCTTTTTTGCATAAGTGGTCATTTCAGCCCAACCTGCTGAGTTGCTAACTGATGCTGTGTTGATCTTGCAGCTTGAGGAACGCAAGGCAGAGAACGAGGCCATGTGTGAGAGTCACAGAGAGAAGATCCAGCAGCTGTGGGACAGACTGCAGGTTCCACAGGAGGAGAGGGAGGCTTTCAGCCAACACATGGTCACGTCCAAGAAGAGGAATTTGGACGCGGTGAGAAGATGCTGCAGATTATTTTTCCTGTTCTTTGTGGACAGCTGTGAGTTCCAGTTCTGTGGCTGCTGTTTTGCCGTGTTGTTTAATCTTTATTTGTCCTCTTCAGTTACAAACAGAAGTCCAGCGTCTCGAGGAGCTCAAACTACAAAACATCCGCAATGTCATAGATGCCATCCGCTCTGAGATCGCTGTCTTCTGGGAGAAGTGCTTCCTCAGCACAGACCAGCAGCAGGCTTTCACACCGTATTTTAGTGGTGGGTTCTCCTGTTTGTCACATGTTCATTTAGCCTTTTGTTTAGTTTTTTTTAACTGAAGCTGATTGATTGTTTTAGAGGACTTTACTGAAGATCTGTTAAGTCTGCATGATGCTGAGATCCAGCGCTTGAAGCAGCATTATGAGGATCACAAAGAGCTTTTTGAAGGGGTTCAGCAGTGGGAGCAAAGCTGGAGACTCTTCCTGGAGCTGGAGGTGAGTTTGACAGGGAGAGGAAGCTACGTCCATGTATAACACTGACACAAAATTAGTTTTTGTTTTTTTACGTCTACTGAAACATTTGAATTATAGTTCTATAATGGATATGATGTGTAGACTCTCAGCTTTCATTTTAGAGTCTCTGAAGTGTTTAGGAGCTTCACCTCCTCAACATGTGCCACCCTCTTTTTTTAAAAAGGACCATGGGCAGGTGTGGGCGATTCCTTTGTTGTGTCATTATTATTTAAGCAGATAAAAAGCCTGCAGTTGATCTGAGGTGTGGTGCTTGCATTTGGAAGATTTTGCTGTAAACAGACCACATGTGGTCAAAGGAGCTCTCCATGCAGGTGAAACAAGCCATCCTTAAGCTGCGAAGAAAAAAACCATCCATCCAAGAAATTTCTGCAATATTATGAGTGGCAAAATCTACAGTTTGGTGCATCCTGAGAAAGAAAGAAAGCTCTGGTGAACTCAGCAACACAAAGACCTGGGCATCCACAGACATCAGTGTGATCACAGAATCATTTCCATGATGATGAGAAACTCTTCACAAAGGAACGTAGGAGGTAGGCTTACCAGTATCCAAGTCTGCCATAAAGAGAAGACTGCATGAAAGTAAATGAAGAGGGTTCATTGCAAGGTGCAAAAAAGAAACCATCTCAAAAAGTACAGATCTGGACAAACAGATGAAACTGACATCAACCTCTACCTGAATGAAAAGTGTGGAGAAGGCGTGGAACAGCTCATGAGCTAAAGCACACCACATCATCTGTAACACACGGCGTCATGGACTGAAGCACAGGGACACAGGAGCAGCTGAATGAACTCTGAGGTGTTCAGAGACTGTCTGCTCAAATCCAGCTAAACGCAGTCAGACTGATTAGCCAGCGTTTCATATTACAGACGGACCACGAGCCAAAACATACGGCCAAAGCACCCCAGGAGTTTATTAATGCAAAGAAGTGGAATATTCTTTATTGGCCAGGTCAGTCAGCTGATCTTAACCCAACTGAGGATTTTACTTGTTGAAGACTAAACTTTGCACAGAAAGGCCCACAAACAAACAGGAAGTAAAACCCGCTGCAGTAAAGGCCTGGCAGAGCATTAAAAAGGAGGAAACCAGCATCTGGTGATGTTCACAAGTTCAATACTTCAGCAAACTGTTTTCAAGCAACTATTAGAAATGAACCTTTTATTTTCAGTTAATTTGTCCAATGACCTTTGAGCCCCTGAAATGAAGGAGTTGTGTTGTGCTAAAATGCTTTACCTGGTCACATTTTTATCCAGTCTTTTTGTTCAGGCCACTGAACTAAAGCTGAAAGTCTGCACTTCATCTGCATCTGAGTTGTTTCATTTAAAATTCCCTGTGGTGGTGTACAGAACCTACATTAGAAACAAGTCGCCTCTGTCCAAATATTTATGGACCTCTGTATGTGCTGTGACTGGCCTCTGTCTTAAATCTCACTCAGATAATTGTTTTTAAAGGAAAAGTTCATACAAATAAAACATGAATATCCGTGTTTCATCACTTTAAATGAACATTTCTGAATTAATTTGGAAACATTTAAGCTTTGTGACTCCCTTAATGAACATGTTCTATTTGGTAATGCTGCTTCCAGGTTCAACTCCATTTCTTTCACTTTCTTTCTTTTCTTCAGAAAAAAGCAACAGATCCATCGAGGTTCACTAACAGAGGAGGAAATCTTCTCAAAGAGGAGAAACAGAGATCTGACCTGCTTAAAAGCCTGCCAAAGGTAAAGAGTGAAGGCCACCTGCTTCCTGAGCTAATATCCTGTAGCATTAATCGTGTGTGTGCGTCTTTCCTTTTTAAAGATTGAAAAGAGATTAAAAGCCCAGATTGACACTTGGGAACATGAGCAGGGTCGAGACTTTCAAGTAAACGGCCAGAAGTTTCTGCAGTTCGTGGAGGAGCAATGGGAGCTGCACAGAATAGAGAAGGAGAAGGAGAAGCTGGAGAGGGTAAGGAGTGTGTTTGTATAGTATTGCCTGCAGTGTTTGCTAACGGTGCTGATCATTCATCTTTCCACAATCTCTGCAGCACATTAAGAAAAGCAAACAAACGGAGGAGGACATGTTGTACGGAACCGCAGTACGAACCCCAACCAAGCGCAGGTTCCTGGCCACCACCACCCCCAATAAATCACGAAAGATGGTAAATGCCAGTTTACCGGTTCTTGCTGTAATTAAGCTGCTGTCTCTGCAGCACTGACCCCGCTTCGTCTCTCTCATCAGGGTAATGCGACCTCCAGCATTTCTAGTGGCACCTCTAACAGCACAATGCGCTCTGTCTATGGCGGGACTGTCTGCCGCTCCCCGGCGCCACGCCCTCCCCTCTCAGCAAACAAGGTTGGCTTGATTTTTGGGAAACCTGTTCACATCGAAAGCATGCTCACTGATATTTGAGCCTCGGACGTTGGGTAAAATATGTTAGATGTTTTTCCTGGTTCGTCTTTGGAGTCATTTAAACACAAAGTGGTCAAATTGATCCATCATCTCGATATGGACAACTTATTATAACCTGTCTATTTTACTGCTTCATGCTAAAACGTAGCACCATAGTTGCATCGTGTTGTGCGACTGTGTTATATTTTACTTATCAGCAGAGCATGCCTATAAATGCTTCAGTCCATTTACACATGTTGTCTTATTTTTCTTCTCAGTGGTGCAGAAACCTTACCTGATTTAAAAATATTATCTTTGAACTAATTAAAGCACAAGCAGTTTATTTATCAGTGCTTTGGGGAATTGAGTGAGTTGGTGTAAGGAAGCAACAAATCTGTATTTCTCTGATATGACTCTGTCCTCCTCCATCATCAGACCCTGGCAGCGCGGACACCGGGGGGCTGTAAACCCCCCCACCCGAGACTGCAGGGATGCAACAAAGAGAATGAGGCCCAGCTGAAGGGCAGCAGCCCTCTGAGGGGTGCGTTGCTGACTCCTGCTAGTCCACAGCGTAACTTCAGCATAGCCTCTGTTGCCAGCACATATTCAGAGTTTGTGGTAATTTAACACTTTTGTCTCTAATCTCTGCATCTCTTTATTATTTTGGTCCCTCTGTTTCCGTGCAATAACATATTAAAGCATAAAGTCAAGGATGATGTACACGATAGTGCTCATGATGTATATTTGTATTTTAGAGGGACTTGGTCTGCACTGAATCTGTTCAGTCAAGGTGTGTTTAAAGTCCTGAAACTTTCCATAATCCTAACTAATCGCCTTAATCTGCTCTAACTGCACGCGTCAAACCAAAGACAGAAATCACACTTCAAGATAAAATTAGCAATTAACTTTCCTAAACTTGATTTATGGGATGTGAAGTGGGTTCCAAGATTAACAGTGGGCTACTCAGACACTGTGTTAACTTACTAATCGTTGATATAGTGGATGTGAATCAAGGCTTCAGACAGCTCTGAGCACTGTTTCTTTGCTCTGTATGTCATAGACAGGGAACCTCCTTACTATGGAGGTGTGCGGTCCACATTAGTGATTGTGAGTGCAGGAGCTCCCGTCCATCTCCTGTTCAAATTTTCTGCTTATCGGATCAGAAGAGATGTGGCTCGAAGGAGCTGAAACACACTCTGTCCAACTGAGGGGTCCACGAAGAGCAGTGTGACGTGAACAAAGATTTATTTTGGACTGTAAATCATCCAAAGCTGCTCTACTGAGTGTACTTTATTTCATCAAGTCTTCACTGTGACAGCACAAGCAAATCAAACAAATCCACAATCATGACCCTGTCCACAGAGGAAGCACGTACATGTGAGTGCAGCTTGCTAAGCTCATACTAACAGCTAAACGAGGCTCTCTTTGGGCTTCTGTGATTGGCTTTTGGTGCCATCGTCACTGAAGGTTCTCCAAAATGTCACCATTAACTGTTTGTTTGTTGTGCCGACATGTCAGCGACGGCTAATGCAAGTTCAATGTTTGAACACCTTTATCCATCTGCACTGCTGATGCTGCTAGCACTACTTACATGAGCAGCACTTTAATATCCGTCAGGTCGCCCGTGTGATTGTCTGATTTACGCTAACGGTGTGTGTCGTGTGTTAACTGTAGGGATTAGTGCCTTCTTCTCTAACGGCCCGCACACGTATGTGGCGTCACGCTCACGCCTGCTCGTTTTTCCACAGCGAGACCTGTCCAAGGCCTCTGACGCCAAGATCCAGCACGGCATCCTGAACTCCACCACCACCAACCTTTAACCAATCAGAGCGGAGAGGTCAAAATCCAGGTCTCATTCAACAAGTGTCACTACCTTTCACAGCGATCTGCTTGTCCATGTAAATGAAGGCATTAATATATTATGTGTTAAATGTTTGAGGACGAAGGCCCGAGGAAGCTTTTGATGTTTGCCTGTCACTGAGAACAGTCAAACCAACACTACTTTGGCTGTATGATTTTAGTTATTCTAATAGTATTGTCCATATCTTATACTGCACATTGTTGTTTTTTAGAGAAACAGTTGAATAAGAAGTTTGGCTTTATAACGTTATGCAATCTGGGGTTGCAGGCCATATGTATGATGAATGTATTGCACTTTGTTTAGAAAATTGCTGCGATTATTGTAATTTCACACAGACCCACACTGTTCCCTGTATATATGTCCCTACGCTGTTTGTGTTTTTTAAGCTAATTCACAAAGATTTCAGGCTGTCAGGACTTTAAAGCCCCTTTTTAGACATGAAAAGGTTTCAGTGACACATTTTTCATGGCTTCATTCAGACAAACCCTCTATAGTAACAGCTGTGTTACACGCACCATGTTTGCCTACATGCGTGACACCACCACATCTCTAGTGAAGTGTAACTGAACTTTTGAACGTTTGGTTTTCTCTACTGTTCTCATTAACAGCAAACTAAGGATTAGCAGGTGTAAGTCTTTGTGCGCTTCAGTTTCAGGCTTGTGTCATGTTCAAATCTGCACATGTGGTCTCTCCTGGTAAAGTTGCCATGATGACTCTGAGAGGGGCTTTAGGTTACATGTTTGAAATCACAGAAACATAATATCACAGCTGATTTTGGAAACAAGAAAAATAAATGAAACATTTTTAACTCAAAGACTCTTGTATCTGAGAACATGGAGGAAAAACAATAAGGGTGTATGCGTGACGCAACAAAGAAATTGGTTGGGGAAAAAAAAAGGCTGCCCTCTAACATTTTGTGGAGTTAATTTGCAGATTATTTTTAAAAACATATCAAGACACACAAACACCAAAGTTTTCAGAGGTTTCTCACAGGTTTAGCCAGTGTGTAGCACAAATGTGCTTGACATCAGCTGCTCTGGTTGATTCTGGGTCTGATTCCATGCAAAGGGATTCACATCTGGCTGATTGTGATGAATCCTTGAAAAGCAGAACTGGACTGAGGTACTCCAGGCTAATTTGTGCTACATCTTTCTGTCCAGGAGCTCTCTGTAGGTTGATTGTTTTCCTTTTTATCAAACAATGTGACATCCTTTCATGGGGGGGGGTAGCAATGTTTGTGCAGTTTATGGATGAAAAAGCTCCAAGGTCAGACAAATGTCAGGTGTGCTTGAACAGTCACCTGGCTTATTGTAGGTATCCTCTACCGTTAGCTTAGCAATGGTATGTGTTTCTGTAAAGCCTCATAGTCAGGGAGAGTCAATCAGCAGAAAGGCCTCAAATTTTACACACTCCTGCACAGCCCTCTTCCAGAAGCAGCCAATCATCACTGATTGCATTATAACTACATCCTGCACCTGTAAATGTGGACTGTCTCTAAAGAAGACAACCATAACCATAGCATTATGTTTTCAGCTCACTCTGCACAGCACAGCTGCCTTTATAACGATAAAAACTAAACGTAATCTTTGACCATGAAGCTGTTACATCCATTTTATCTTTTAAAATTTGAAATGTGAGTCAGCACAGTAATATTAAACACGATGGGAGTGAGAGACAGAGAGAAGTAGTGCTCAGTGCATCATGGCAAGTCCCCCAGCAAATACAGACTATGACAGCATAACTGGAGCATGGGTTGACGAAAGGCACATTTTGAGCCCAACCTTAAAAGAAGAGATCATTTGTGTCCAAACTGTGAGGTCAGGAGAGGGGACTGAGACATGAAGCTTCTGCCTACCATTCTACTTTTAAAAACGCTAGAGTGCTGAGCTGTTCTTTTCATATTTTAACTAGCGAGATTTTCTGACGTATTTTTGGCAAATACCGTGATTTATTTCGATGGTAAGAAAAGCGCAGTGAGAAATTCAGGCTTTTATTTTGGTATAGTTTTTGAGAGATCCATATTTAAATTTGAATGTGTTAAAAAAAAAAAAAAAAAAAAGTTCTGACAGTTCTTTTTAAAAAATTGTGTGATATATGAAGCTGTTGTACTCATGATATATGTTCGACTTTGCACCTTAACATCAGCTGGTCGAGCAGAAAAAATATTCTGATTAGAGACGGAATCTATGGATGGAAAGCCAGTGTGTTTATTTTGAAGGGGTAGCAGTCGGCGGAAATCGTACTGCAGGAGGAGGAAGCTGACAGCATGTGGACTGAAGGCTGGGAAGCACACGCCGCACAGCAGCATGACGAGAGGCTGAGCTCTACACGGCACAAGTTCAATTCTTACACGACTCGTCAGAAAACAGCTCAGCCATGTCGGGAGCGTTAGCACGGCTGCTCTTCTACCCCACGTTAGCCTACAATGTTGTCATGGAGAAGGTGTCCTCGAGACGGTGGTTTGACCGAGTGGATGAAACTGTGATCCTCGGAGCGCTGCCGTTCAGGTCCATGACCAAACAGGTCCGCCTGTCAAACACTGAAGCTGCTAGCTAGCACTCGACTACGCTAACGACTCTTTAGACCAGCTACTGAGCTAGCCTGCGCTAACGAGGCGGTATTGACTTTGTTATGAACAAGTGTTTTGGCAAATTGTTATATTAGTGGTTTGTGTGTACAATTTAAAAGAAATGCTGTAAAGTCAGTAATATGCGAAGCCACAATTATGAAATAGTAACTCACAGTGAGGTCATTATCTGAATGAAGCGCTTTAGATGAGCAATCAGCAAATACTGTGATTTGTAGGTGATTCTCACCATCTTCACTCGACCTGAAGCAGAAACTGCTGCAACACCGTCTCAGTTATCTAATAAGCTAACATACCATGGCTGTGTCCCAATTCAGGGTCTGCACGCTTGAAGTACGCATTTTAAGTGCGATTACGTCACCGCCACGCGACGACGGCTGTCCCAATTCGAAGTGTACTTCAAATGCATACTCCAAATGCGCCGTCGATTTCCCCAAATATCAAGCGTGGTCCCATATATCCCACAATTCATAGCGCGGCGGTGGGTGTGGATAATTTTGCCGCAAAATACGGCAGAAGAGAGCGGCCGAAGAGTGAACTGTCAAAAGTAAGTACTGAATATGATGTCACTTATTTATGTGCGAATGTTTAATAACGAAGAACATTAAAACATTACTGTTGGCCACATGTCGGCAAAGTTGTGTGACATTAGTGATGTTTGTACTTTCAGCGTTAACTTGGTTTTAAAGCCTTTACTTATATATATGTATATATAGATATATGGTAAATGGCCTGTATTTATATAGCGCTTTACTAGTCCCTAAGGACCCCAAAGCACTTTACATATCCAGTCATCCACCCATTCACACACCTCTACTTCTAAACATATATATATAATCTGTAGTCGACCTTATCTTACAGAGAATGTGATGGTTTTATGGATAATTAAAGTCAGTCATATATCCACAAACACAACAAGCTGAAAGTCAGTGATGCTGCTCGGTTTGCAGTCCTGAATATGACGGCACAAGCAGGATTCACTGCACTGTTAATGTTAGCTATGTTATATTGCTGCCTCTGTTCGGTGGTGTCGAGCCAAACAGACTTTAACGTGTGTTTGAACGAGCTGACGGTTCACTCGTTAAGCTGAAAGAAAGATGCTTTAATCACAGGAGTCACACATGTGTCCACTGGACCATCTGGAACTCTTCTTGTTTAGCACTCGTAATAACACAAACACTAAATCCTCCTTCTCTGTGCTGTTTTGTAGCAGTGTGTACACCTGAGACTGTCACCTGTCTGTCTGTCCTGCACTCTCTCTCTGTTTCTTTCTCTCTGATTGTGGAATAAAAGTATGAACATGTATTTATAAGTTACACTTGTGTTTGAATCCTGCAGCTTATCGCACATTTGATTTCCATGTGTGACAACTGCAAGTGTCCAGAGTGAGGACAGACTGAGGGACCCACTGCTGCACATCATCTGTGAGGCTTTGCACCCCTGATGATCCACCAGGACAAACTCAGCAGTGTGTGAGGAAGAGGAGGAGGAAGAGCCAGCAGCAGCTGACAGATGGAGAGAATAGACAGACTGTTCCCTGTTTGTGAAGGACTGCTAGGAAAGTTTAACATAACTAATTGTCTGTCCTGAATCAGTCTTATTAGGTAATGTTCAAATAATGTTATCATCCCAGTGTTTTCAGTGTGGGAGAAAGTACTCAGGGCCTTCAAGTTACACACTATGAAAGGCAGCAACAAGTTTAATATTCAGAAACCTAAAGTATGTATCAGCAGCAGAATGGAGCTAAAAATAAATGTTTGTTTCAGTTCTATGAAGCTTTGAGTATTTTGGATTAGTAGCACTGCTGTGTTTGTTGCATCATATTGCTGTAATTGTTTATATGCTTTATATATTCTGAGCTAAGCTGATCTATAGTGTTACATCATATCCTATAAGGATGTTATGTGTTTGTTTACTTTCTGCCCAGTTTGACCCATTTAGCAGAAGTCAGCCTGTTTAAGGCTCTGATATCTATTCTGTATGACTTAAAGCAGTTATGACATGGTCTGATTTTCTCACCCAATAAAGGAATATTTCATATATCAGTCTGCTCTTCATTCTATCAGAAACAGTTATCACAGCTCGTACATTTTCTTTTTACACATATATGTAAGCATTGAGCCAAATTTAGTAATGCCAACATATTGAAAGAACAATGTTTGTCTCTTATATATAATACATCTATATATACACTGTCAGAGATACTTGTCTTTGAGTGAAGATTTAAGGTGATAGGAAATGTAAATAACTGCAACTTGAATCTCTGACCCAGAGTTCAAGCTCACTGCTGTAATATAGATATATATCATAATAATTTGACAATACTATAATATTGTCCATATTATATTAACATTACCACAGTGAGATGATTTTAGTCTCATGAACAACATTAGCTAATTGTTATTTACTAACTAATCTTGAAATGACTGTTCAGTACAGAAATGAAGCCCAACTATCATGTTTTACAGTCCTGTGGTCTCAACTGATCAAAGTGATGTCATGACAAAAATGAATGACCAACAAAACATTTTTTTTCTCCTTCATTTCTGTCACACAAAGCTGTATGTAACGTTTCTCGCGGTTACATACAGCTTGACCCGGCCTTTGCGGTCTAAGTGGGCCGGGTCCTCCGAAAGCCGGGTAGACCGGAAGTGAGCGACTGTGAAATTGCACAGTTTAGCCTTCAGAATTACGTCACGAGCTGTCTCGGTGGAGTGAAACTCTGCCGTCTGCTCCTTACTATCTAAAATATAACAGGACACTGGTGTAAATTCTCGACCATCTCACACTTCTGTTTAATTAGTTTTCTGTTTTGGCGTTTATTCAGCTGTGTGAAAACGCCGGAGGAACCCTCCCGAGGGATTAATTAAGTTTTATTTTATCTAATCTAATAACTTTAATCTCAGCCAAACCGATTTACTCAGGAACAAATAAAACACTGAAAAAAAACCAAACAGTAACATGTTTAAGTTATCTAAGTGACTTATATATTATGTTTAACCTGAGTAGCGAAAGACCGCGGGGGTTTGAAAACGATGTGCCGGGAGTTTTACACAGTTACATTCTCACCTGAAAATATGTTAAAAGTTTATTTTGCGACCCAGAAAGAGTAATAAGAGTAATATTAAAACTAAGTAGCTGCAGTAGTAGTAGCCATTGTTGGAAACTGGAATTGGCTGGGCTGATCTGGGATATGGTTTTTCAATTTTGTTGTCTGGGTGGAAAATCAGGAGAAATTCGGGAGAATGGTGGCTCCGGGAGATTTTCAGGAGGGGGACTGAAATTCGGGATTCTCCCAGAAAAATCGGGAGGGTTGGCATGTATGTCATAAACATTAAAGGCCTCGCAGTTCAGTAGTTTTTGCCCATAGTTGGTCCTCTTGGGTCATCAGACCTCTGATGGTCAGCATGATTTCAGGGCTCGCAAAATCGCTAGCCCGACGTCCCGGGGCTAGCGATTTTTCCAGTCGGGCTACCAAAATCTATCTCAGCCCTGCCCGTCGGGCTATCATAGGAAGGAAAATATGTGTCAATGCTTTTGCATTCTTTCGGAAATGTAGCTGAGTAATTATGTCATTGGCATCGATGAGCCACTGTCAATATGTGACATATTGAAATCGCATTTGAATTTGTGCTTGTTTTTTGCTTTCACTTTCACTTTGCGTTCGCGCGAACGCTGTGTAGAGAGCGGCAGCACTGATTGGTGAGTCACAGATTAATTGCGCACCGATTCCTCTGACATCGTCTTATCACTCATTAGCTACTATTCAAACGTGACAAGTGAAATCTCCCACAGCAAGCTTAAACATGTGAGAGGTTGATTGCGCAGAGAATCGCTGACCATTATGTAAGTACGTGTGTAAAAGCAGCAGGATTTACGCAGGAATTTTAGTTCTGCAGAGCCAAATAAGACAGGTCAGGGTGAAGAAGGGGCAGCCAAATAAAAGCCGACCACAAAACGGAAAAGTTATGACAAATCAGACTATGAGGCAAAAAGAAAGCTCAGCTTTTTTGGTTTCATGGACAAAAGAATTTCTGTGGCTGGAATATGACGAGCTAAATAACATGATGTTCTGCCGGGTGTGTCGTGAGTTTCATTTCATTTGAGTCGACAAGCGCCTTTGTAACGGGGACCAGTAATTTTAAGAAAGACCCCATCAGAACCCATGAGAAATGCGAGAAATGCAAGAAATGCATTATTGCTCAGTCTGCAATATCTTTCCCAGAACAAACAGCAATTGCAAAAAACATACTAAAAATAAACCAAGCACAAGCAGAAGTCCTGAAAAATCTTTCCAAAGCGTACTATGTTGCAAAGAGTGAACTACCATTGTCAAAATTTAGCAGTTTTTGCAAACTTCAAAAAGCAAATGGCCTCGATCTTGGTTCCCCTCACCTCTGACCCTTGACTTCAGTGGAAATTTCAGATTCAGGATCTGACACAGACTGATTCATGTTCTGCACAGTTCTTACAAGTTCATACAAATTTCTGTTCAATTAGAAACAAGTATTTGAGTTGATGACTGTGATTTTTATACAGTTGTTGTGATTTGTATTTTAACAACTTTCTGATTAATTTTTGTTTCCGTTACAATATTATACTATTGTAACGGATACAAAACATTAAAAAAAAATTGCTCTCTTTTTAATTCGGGCTACTTAAATTTATTTTTGGGCTACCAAAAACTGAAGAGTGCCTGCCCGAAGGACTACCAGAGATTTTGAAATTTTGCGAGCCTTGGATTTAATAAGTTTGTTTTTCTTCAGTAGTCAGACAGAGCACACAGTGTCTGGATGCTGCATAACTCTGAATCCTTATAGGAGCAGTGTGCATCAGTAGAAAATGAAACGCACTAAGACTAATGTTAATACTATGTTTAGCATTAATTCACACATCGCTGTTGCTATTGTTCTGCTCCTCTGTACCTCCGCCCCTTCCTCCCTTCACGATGCCCCATCAATGCATCCTGCCTACAGCCCCTGTGGCCACTCCAGCACCACTCACAGATGCACATTTGGCCACTTATTTGTGTGTTTGATTACTTTGCCCCAAAAAGAGCTTTTGAATGACCAGGGGCCTGTTCTTCGTACCTCGCTAAGTTAGCCGGATTTGATTGTTGACGATTTCGCGTGATCTTGGATCGTTCGGTTCTCCGAAGCTCATCTGGGACTTGCTGTCATAGCAACAGATCCGTAAGCGTAAGCCTGCTCGGGAGCAGGTTTACTTTATGTAAACAGGATTAGATCGCGGCCTCTCAGGTATGTCCGCTGCAGTTATATGAAAGCAAGAGCGATATTTCGCCACTGTTTTACCATAAATAAATATTATCAATGTAACTAAAGATAATGTATTTGATTCTTTTATTGATTTCATACAGATACATACAGGTCATTTCCGAAAAAAAGGGAAATGTACTATTAATCATTCTATTACATGTAGTAGATCATGTCAGATGTAATTCATATTTTAGAGTAGTAATAGTAAATTACTACGTGCAATCAAGATGAGAGACCACGGCTAAAAAAGCGAAGGTGGATTTGGGAAGTCTGTCGCAGCCATGTCCTGTCCGTTTGTACGCGAGCAAGGAAGGTGCAAGATTGATAAGGAGAGTTTACAGAATTTAGCGTATATTGCGGGATAGACGGGATCCTTTAGCTCGGCGTGACGGTGTGCTCATAGAGAGATATCGATTCTCCCGTGAGGGTATTATTTACTTTCTCTCTCTCTCTCTCTCTCTCTCTCCAAATATATATATATATATATATATATATATATATATATATATATATATATACTTACTGTACTGTATATACTTACTCCCGACTTACTGTGCATGCTTCAGTCACCCCTTGCATGGGAACAGGTAAAAGTGATGGAGTGTTATTCAAACTACACACATAAAAACCCACAATGTCAATAAATGTCACAGTACAAAAAGGGGTGTGACGAGGGGGTGCAGGACCACCACCTGTCTTTATTTGCTCTGCCCTTTTCTTGGTTGCTGTTATAAACAAACAGATTATTCCAGGGTCTCTTGTCATAGACTAAAAGCAATATAAGTGATAAATATTACCATTCTGTAGAATATTCTTATATTTCACTTTTACTTTTTCCCATGTTCTAGTGGGTCCTGTTGTGGCTCTAATGTGAAAGAGGATATGATGTAATATAATATAATGTGGAATGAAATAATATCACATGATATAATGTAATATCATGGATCACTTACGAGTTTAATTTGTCAGCAACTTTCTGCCAGCCCTCTCTCCTTGCTTTTGCAGCCTTTGCAGTGTTCCCCTGCGTTTTAATTAAACTCTGAAACTCCTGATATCCCTCAATCAAGAGTTCTTGGTCTGCTGCCGTGAGATACTGCGCGCGCTCCTTCGACATCTTCGCCGACCAATCACAGGGTTGCCGATCAATGTTTCTACTATCGATGCGTAGCCCCTTTTAAGCCACCCAGTGATCTCAGATTACTTCAGCCAGCTATACTAATCGTCAACAACAGGTGCGTTCGGACAACCGGATTAGCGAGCTCACGGTTAGCGCGATGATTTGATCTTGGATGTGTCATTTGATCTTGGATGTAGTAAGCGAGGTACGAAGAACATCCCCCTTTTCTTGAGCCAAGGGTTTTTCTTTTATAAAAGTAATTCTGGCAAAGAAGCTTTTGGATAATTGTAGGACTGTGATTTTTTTAAATGTGTTTGATTATTAAATGGTAGGCAAACATCCCTTCCTCAGTGTGAGGAATACAGCTTATTAACGTAAAGACCGTTACACACAGAACATGCTGCGTAAAAATGCCATGAAACACACACTGAACGTTGTGTTTTTGTCACATTACACATACTGGATATCACATGTTACATGATTAGAATTAGAATAAGGACCACAGGAATCTTTCTCCTTAGCTCAGGTAAGATGCCTGTTGTTTATGAGTGGCTGATATTAATGAAGTCAATGGCTGTAGCCCCTTTGCTGAACACACATGTACGTTGTGACACTGACACCACCGTCAGTCTGTTCCTTGGCAAACTCTCCAAAGTTTTTGAATCTGCTGTTTTTGACAGTCCTGTGCTCGTGTGTGTTGCTCGTGTACACTGTTCCCTTCTAGTCAACTTTCCATGAATATTTATTTGAGTATGCACACTGTGAACTGCCAGCTTTTGCAGCAGTGACTGTCAGTGGCTTCTGGTGGTTGTTGATTTTTGCCATCTGAACATTTGGTAAGTCAGCAGTCTTCCTCATGGCTGTGGACTCCAGATGAAATATTCTAATAATTTGAGATATCGGATTTCTGTTTTTTGTGATCATCAAAATAAAAAAAGTCTTGGAAAAAATGAACTTGTTCACAATATTGCCATTTTCTGAGATGCACCAGTGCTTGTATGCAGAGGTGGAAAGAGTACTAAAATATTTTACTCAAGTAAAAGTACTATTACTTTGCTGAAATTTTACTCAAGTACAAGTAAAATTACCTGTCTAAAAATGTACTCAAGTAAAAGTAAAAAGTAGCTCATTTAAAATGTACCCAGAGTAAAAGTTACATAGTTACTTTTCTGTCAGCAGGAGGACAGCCGCTTCTGAGTAGTGCAAAAAAAGACAGTGAGATATAAATCTTAAAGTAGTTCTTTTTTAATGAAAAGAAAAACTTTACAAATTAAAGTGCAGCGGCAGTTAAACTGCAAGTCTGTACATGAAAATGGATAATGGTCACCAAACCAACCAACCATACTGTCAGGTATCACAGTGTTTTCAGTACAAAACTATATCATTCTTTCACATGAGAATGTGTTCTAAACTGTCAAATAAGAGAACAAGTACTGAACGGCAGCTGCTGTAAAAATGTTTTTTAATTTTTTAAACTTGGCCCTGCCCTACTGTACCTCTAGATTAAAGTTCCTTTGTGTCCATCCTAGAGTGTTACTCTCTGAACTTCCTGTTAATTTTGAGGAGCAGTTGATTTTCAAAGTTAGTAGAGTTCATCCTTGCTCGCTTTGCAGTGAACAGTAGTCCAGCACAGCTAAAGAGACGCTGGAAGGCAGCTGAGGCAGGCAGGCCAGTGTTAAGTTTGAGAGAAAGTTTTTTGACGTCCCTAATAAGACATCAATGCATTACATAGCTACCGCTGGTAAATTATACCAATATACCTCGTGTTTTTTTTATTGGACAGTAACAGGCTAGTTAACGGGAGGTTGCAAGTGCTAATTAACAAGTAACAGAAGTCAGCTGTCTTTGACTAATCTAAGGTAAGTGAGCGCTCTGTTATTCTTTTGCCTGCAGTGTGAACATATGTGGGTTAAGTAAGAAAGTAGCCGCTTCTGTCTTTAACTATTTTTTAAAATAAATTATTATTATTAACAAACAGGAAAAACGTAGGTAAACACATTTTCTTTTGGCAATTTACCAACCCAGTAAAAAAAATGTAAGTTGCGTGGACAACAACGTGCCCGATTACAGCAAGTTGCTAGTACCAACCAACGTTAGCTGTGTTCTTCACAGATGTCTCAACTTAATGTGATCAATTTGAACACAGCCTTTTTTGTCACTTCCGGCGCCCCCCGTGTGCGGCAGCCTGTTACAGCAGCTCTGCTCATTCTGAGTTTCTTTCTTTCTTATCTTTTTTCTTCTCGTAATTTTTATAACTAACGTATTAGTAATTAGACTCTGCAACCATGTTCTACCGTTTTGTGCTAGTTCTGGTTGTTTTTCTTAGTTTTTTTCTACTTTTTTCACCCGTGTCTGGGGACCCAGAGCAGGGATCCTTTGTTTACAGCAGGGATCAGCTGTTAGCGCTGCGTCCAGCAGCGGTACTGCCGGCGGACAGACTCGACATTCCCAGTGAACTAAGGAAGAAAAGACGGGTGTGTCGTGCTGGGAAGGAGCGCCGTCGCCCGAGAAGGAGACGTTATCGACCATCTCTTCCTTCTGTAATTATTGGAAACGTACGATCTCTGCCCAATAAGATGGATGAGCTAACGTCGCTAACCTGGTCACAGAGGGAGTACCGGCAATGTAGCATCATGATGCTAACGGAGTCGTGGCTAACACCGCTAACTCCGGACACGAGCGTGACACTACCGGGATTCCAGCTGCTGCGGGCGGACAGGACGAGAGAGAGCGGTAAGAGGAAAGGCGGGGGACTGGCAGTGTTTGTGAATGACAGATGGTGTAACCCCGGGCACATCACTGTGAAAGAACAACTCTGCAGCAGAGACATTGAGCTGTTAGCCGTTAGCATGCGTCCATACTACCTGCCCCGGGAATTCTCGCATGTTATCGCGATAACAGCGTATGTCCCCCCCTCGGCCAACGCGGATGCAGCCTGTGACTCTCTCCACTCTGTGGTCAGCAGATTGCAAACACAATCTCCGAGAGCCCTTCTCATAATATCAGGGGACTTCAATCATGCCTCACTGGACTCCACACTGCCCACCTTCACCCAGTATGTGACCTGCCCAACCAGAGACAATAAAACACTGGACTTACTGTATGCCAATGCAGAAGAGGCATACAGTTCATCACCTCTCCCTCCCCTGGGCAGATCTGATCACAACCTGGTGCACCTTGTCCCTGTGTATGAGCCCTTAGTGCGCAGGGAGCCACCAGCCACCCGCACAGTGCAGAGATGGTCAGAGGAGAGCGAGGAGGCTCTTAAGGATTGTTTTGAGTCGACTGTGTGGGAGGTGATCTGTGACGACCACGGAGAGGACATCGACAGCCTTACTACATGCATTACTGACTATATTAATTTCTGTGTGGATAACACCGTACCTACCAGGACTGTGCGGTGTTTCTCCAACAACAAACCTTGGATTACCCCAGAAATTAAAGCCGTCCTCAAGCAGAAGAGGAGGGCCTTCAAATCCAGAGACAAAGAGGAGTTGAAAAGGGTGCAGAGAGAGCTGAGGGGACTGATAAGAAATGGGAAGGACAGCTACAGGCAGAAGATGGAGAACCAGCTTCAGCAAAATAATGTTGGTGAAGTCTGGAGAGGCCTCAGAACGATCTCAGGCCACAAACATCAGAACTCTCTGCCTGGGAGGGATGTGAGGTGGGCAAATGAACTGAATCATTTCTTCAACAGATTTGATTCAGCCATGAGGCAGTCTCCAACATCGGCTGCAGACTCACCCACCCCCACTGCTGCTGTTCCACCTCTGACACCTCAGACACTTCACACCTCCTCTATTCACCCTGCTCACCCCTCCCCACCCCCAACAACAGCATCCAATACACACTCAACACAAGGCTCCAGCCTGTCTCTCTCAACCACCCAGGTTAGGAGGGAACTGAGGAGGATTAAAGCCAAGAAGGCAGCGGGTCCAGATGGCATCAGCTCGAGGGTCGTCAGGTCCTGCGCGGACCAACTGTGTGGGGTGATGGAGCACCTCTTCAACCTGAGCCTGAGGCTGGGAAGAGTCCCACAGTTCTGGAAAACTTCCTGTGTTGTTCCAGTGCCAAAGACTTCACGCCCCAAGGACCTCAACAGCTACAGGCCGGTGGCTCTGACATCCCACCTGATGAAGACCCTGGAGCGGCTGGTCCTGGCTCAGCTTCGGCGCCTTGTGAGCTCATCACTGGACCCACTTCAGTTTGCCTACCAGCCTGGCATTGGAGCGGATGATGCCGTCATTCACCTCCTACATCGTTCCCTCACTCACCTGGAGACCGCTGGGAGCACTGTGAGAATCACGTTCTTTGATTTCTCCAGTGCCTTCAACACTATTCTTCCCTTGGTTCTGAAGGACAAGCTGGAGAACTCTGGAGTGGACCATCATCTCACTACCTGGATTTTGGACTACCTCACCGACCGACCACAGTATGTGAGGACTCAGGGCTGTGTGTCTGACAGGGTCGTCTGCAGTACGGGGGCCCCACAGGGAACGGTTCTGGCTCCGTTCCTCTTCACCATCTACACTGCAGACTTCTCCCACAACTCCACCCAGTGCTTCCTGCAGAAGTTCTCTGATGACTCTGCAATAGTCGGCCTCATCACTGATGGGGACGACAAGGAGTACAGAGGACTGACTCAGGACTTTGTGGACTGGTGCCAGCTGAACTACCTCCAGATCAATGCCAGTAAAACCAAGGAGCTGGTGGTAGACTTCCGCAGGCACAAGCATCCTCCACTGCAACCACTGAACATCCAAGGTATGGACATCAAGGCTGTGGACAGCTACAGGTACCTTGGTGTTCATCTGAACAACAAACTGGACTGGACTCATAACTCAGACGCCCTCTACAGGAAAGGGCAGAGCAGGCTGTACCTGCTGCGGAGACTCAGGTCGTTTGGAGTGGAGGGCCCACTCCTGAAGACCTTCTATGACTCTGTGGTGGCCTCAGCCATCTTTTATGGTGTGGTCTGCTGGGGGGGCAGCATCTCTGCTGGGGACAGGAAGAGACTGAACAGGCTGATCCGAAGGGCCAGCTCTGTTCTAGGATGCCCTCTGGACCCAGTGGAGGTGGTGAGTGACAGGAGAATGGTGGCTAAGCTGTCATCCCTGATGGACAACATCTCCCACCCCATGCATGAGACTGTGACAGCACTGAGCAGCTCCTTCAGTGGGAGACTGCGGCACCCACGGTGTGGGACGGAGAGATTTCGCAGGTCTTTCCTCCCCACTGCTGTCAGACTCCACAATAAAGACTTTTGCAGCTGATCAAACACACAAACCCACACATGTGCAATAAGACTGCTATATGTGCAATTCTTCTTCTGACGAAGTTGTGTTTTTGTATTTTCCTACTCAGTTGTATATAGTATTTGTATTTCTATTTTATTCTATTGTATATATTATTCTATTCTATTTTATTCTATTGTACATAGTATTTTATTTTATTTTATTTTATTGCATTCCAGTGTTTTCTAATTTCTGCTACATAACTTTGCACTTTTGCTGTAACAAAACAAATTTCCCACCTGTGGGACTAATAAAGGCCATCTTATCTTATCTTATCTTATCTTTTGCTACCATAACGGTACGAGTTGTATTTAACTTACCTCTACATGCTTGCGCAGGTTTGATGTGGAATTTTTAAAAGCTGCTAACTCGGTCTCTCTGGGCAAACACAGCTTACACTGCATAATAAAGCTGTTGCCTTTCTTGCACTTGAAGCCGAAATGGTCCCTTAAATACGGCCAGGGGTTCACATCCGTTTCTTCGAGTTCAGGGTCAGCAGAATTCGACGGGGCTTCTTTTTTCACTGGATCCATAACACCGATGTCAGACTCCATCTTTAACGTGACCTTAGCGCCAATTTGTTCTACTACCCATCATTCCCTGCAGTATTTCTGAAGCGCAATGTTTTTTTTTTATTTTTAATTTACTCAGTAACGGGTGTGATTGAAAACGTAGCGAACTACAATACTTTTTAAAAAATATACTTAAGTAAAAGTAAAATTACAGACTTGAAAAATGACTTTAAAAAGCACAAATACACAAAAAAACTACTCAATTACAGTAACGCAAGTAAATGTAATTTGTTACTTTCCACCTCTGCTTGTATGAAGAGCAGAGAAAGAGACTGGAAATATATTTTGTCAAGACCTCATAAAAAAATGGAATAAAGGAGAGAAAGCGTACTTAGAGCGCTGCTCTCGTGGCAGTTGCAGTTTTCAACTCAGAGCTGATGACCTGTTTTTGCTGTTGCAGCTGGTGGAAACAGAAAATGTTCGAGGGGTGATCACCATGAACGAAGAGTATGAGACCAAATATTTCTGCAACTCAGCTCAGGTGAGTTCCCTTCGTTTGAGTTCCCATTATTAAGTTGAGGTGCAGTTGAATCGTCCTGCTCATATTTGAAATGACCCTGTGCTGTCATGTATATGCAAGATAAGTTAAATACTGATGTGTGATAGAAGTTCAAACCCTAACAGTGCCAAAGAGCTGCCCCTCATACACTGTGTCATTTATTGTTGCGGCGCTGATGCAGGAGTGGCAGGCTGCTGGTGTGGAGCAGCTCAGGCTGAGCACTGTGGACCTGACTGGTGTCCCCAGCATGGAGAACCTCCACAGAGGCGTGGAGTTTGCACTGCAGCATAAAGAGCAGGGAACCAGTGTGTACGTGCACTGCAAGGCTGGACGTTCCCGGAGCGCCACATTAGCTGCCGCCTACCTCATACGGGTCAGTATGAAACTGTGAGGAGGTCGCGCTCAAACTGCCACCTGCTGTTTGCAATAGAGATGGCACGATACCACTTTTTTATGTCCGATACCGATGTCATAAATCTGAATATCTGCCGATACCGATATGAATCCGATATAGTGTGTTTTTTAATCAATAAAACTTTTTTTAATATCTTGCTGCATTTTGTATAAGTTCATACTCAAGTTTAAATAAACAACAACACTAAAGCTATTCTGTTATACCTGTATGTAAAAAATACACTGCAGCCAAAATATTTCATAGTTCAGCAACACTGATCAATCTAATAAACTTAAACCTGCTCCATCCTCCCTATTCTGGTATTTTAAAGAGTACTTAGCAGAAATATTAAGCAACCTAACTAATAGGGTTGCAAACTCCCAGCAAAAAAAAAAAAATAGGGAACCACCCCCCACCCTCCACCTCATGATGCTTAATCGACGTAATCAACTTTAATTTGATGCAGGGTGAAAAAAAATGCACAGAAATAAATTATTTTTCAAGAATAATTAAATAGATTCAACATCTTTCTTCAACAGAATTGCAGAATTCACAGATGGTACCTTCCCAAAGGAAAAAGTAGTATAGCTTACTAGGGTATATTAGACTTAACAGTTACTATATACAGTAATGGACTTCTATACATTTTACATCAGATTAAAACTTTGGGTGTAAGATTCAGATAATTATTTATTAAAAGCTCGACATTTTAAATGAGAATAAGAAAGAAAAGTATGTCTTTGTGCCCCCTTTTCCCTGTTCATGCCCTATCGGCCCCCCTGGCTAAACTTTGCTAGATCCGCCCCTGCACAGTTACCAGCCGTCAGCTACGTAGAAAAGGATCCTGGTGTAGAAAGTAATATTAAATACATTCTAACAACAGCTTATCAAGCTTAAACTTGCTGCTGTTGTTCCGCCGCTGGTTTCCTCTTTCTGGTGCAAAGTGGGCCAAAAACAAAGAAGAGAGACGGACTCGCGACAGAAAAGCCGATCAGCTGATCATTGATCAGTTTCATGATTGAAGTAGCGGCAGGAGAGGGAGAGAGAGAGAGAGAGGCAGTCGCTCCATATATCAGTTGTTAAGCTTAACGCGGGAACGCTTTACTAACATTCAGAGATGAACTTACACACTTGCTTTACTTCTCTCTGGGATAACTTCCTCGGAGATGAAATGCTGGTTTGGTAGCGAGGCTACAAATACACACAGCCGCTCTATCACATGACGCACACTGCTGTAACGTGCTACGGTTATGAGCCGAGTTACACCGTGTAGCAAGTTTTGTGAGGTGCTTTTTTGATATTTAATGGATCGGATTACATTTTTTATTTCTCTCCGATATCCGATCCAGTAATTTAGGTCAGTATCGGACCGATACCGATACGTAATATCGGATCGGTCCATCTTTAGTTTGAACTGCAGACAGCAGTTTGCACAAAAACAGAAAGTGGAGAGAAGAACATCCCACTTTTCATGGTAACGCAAGATAAAGCATAAAGGGCAGATAAAAAATAAAGACATAATTAATAAATAGAATAATAAATTCACATTTGTTATGTTGGATAATTTTGAACAAGTAAGAATAAGGCGGCAACAAATCAGGTTTTTACAGGAAAAATAATTATACTGTCATAAAATCTGAGCAGCACATAAGCACTTTTAAGTACTGTGTAATTTCCTGGTATTTTAGCAGCAAAACAAACAACATTTCCCTGTATTTACGTCATAAATACGTGTTACTTTCTGTGGAGCAGGCAATATTACAGAGTGGACTAAACATGCCTAACCTGCATGTATTTTAGAGGAAAGGAGACACAATTAGTGTATTGAGTATTGCGTAACTTATTTTAAGTCAGGGCCTCAAATTCGCGGCCCGGGGGCCACTTGAAGAAATCTCATGCAGTGTGTCCTTGAAGTTCTTTAAAAAGCTAAAAATGATTGAACATGAAGGCAGCATGAGCAGAGAGCACAAACATGCTGAGGGATGGGCTGTTAGCTCGGTGACAGAGTCACACTTATGTCTGCAGTTTATTTTGTTAAACACAAACACAATGACGGCAGCAGTGCTGCCACGCGTGTGCACAGACCGAGAGGACCAGTGTGTTTGTTTGGTGGTTCGATAAAAATCTGCGTTCATGTTTGCAGTTTTGTCTCGTTATACAATATTTGAAATTAAAAAAACAAACAAAACATTTTCAGAAATATTTGTGGTGTTTTCTTGTTTGTTTAGTTTTTTATTACTACTTGAACACAAAGTGGTCCTCCAATGAGATGACATCATTTCAGTTTCAGAGCCTGTTTTAAGTAGTGTGTAATTAGCTGGTAATTTTGCAGAAAAACAATATTTTTGATGCAGTTTTCGTGTTGATGACTGTAAATGTGGAGTGACTTAACCATCCCTTTTTACATCCTTATTTTGTTACACTGTGTACATGATGGATTTTCAGTTATTCAGTTGTTCTTTTTAACTTACAGTGTACTTAAATTACTTACACTGTAAGCTGTGTCTCCTTTCCTCTAAAATACCCGAGTCAATCCATAACACGACTCTGCGTCTCCTCCTGTGTGTTTCTCCTTCCCTGTAAAATACCCAGAAACTGGCCGAGGTTAATCCGCTTCATAATATGGCCCGCTCCCTGAACAGTACAGCATACTGCTAAATTACAATGTAATATATTTCTTTGTTTCCTCAAAAAAACAGACTTTTTACCCTCTTATTCCAGCGTACTTACCTTTAAAGTAGTGGTATGTAAATATAAACACATGGTCATTTAAAAAAAAAAACACATGCCACATTTCAGCTCAGTTTTTGACACGTTTACCTCCACATGCACTGAACCACAGAGTGTTTAAGTCAATTTTCCAGAGTGGTGATTGTATGAAACATGCTCATGGCTGATGAGTCGCTCGGGTACCAAGCGACAGGTTTGCTGTGTTGACCGTTTGCTTTCCTGGTGACAGTTACACTGCTGGACTCCAGAAGAGGCCTGTCAGAAGCTGGCATCTGTTCGACCGCACATCCTAGTACGCTCCGCTCAGCTGGAGATGCTGAGGAAGTACTACCAGCAGATGTGTGCACAGTCTAGCTGAGAGAGCGGGGCAGTGTGTTCCCGCTGGAGGTGGGAGACGGCGACTCAGAGCCTCCGTCAGAACAACCGTAACAGGAAATGCAACTGTTGCCTTTTCAGCAAGTCCTCTTTGGCATGTGTACAGCTACAGAACAGAAGATGTTATTTATCTGTTTTTTTTACTCTTTAATATAATTTTGTTGAAAGAAATTTTCCTTTTTATAATTTGATTTCCAGCCACGTTATTCTGTTTTAACTAACAAACTAAGACAAATCACTGCAGTGCGATCAACCTTTTTTCTTAAAAAAGAAAACACTCCCGTCAGAGCCGGCTGATGTCAGCTGGAGTTTAACCAACAAGATGAGAACACTGTAGTGAATAATTCAGTAATGAAGGTGTTTCTGTGTAGACTGGAAAATATTTGCTTTATATTTTTCTGCAGTGCCTCATAATGTAGAAAAATGACCATAAATAAATATTTATGACATAAAGAGTAATGGTGCTTCTTTGTTTTCAGTACTTTGGTCTTATTGGCAAGCACATATTTAAATAAAGTTGGGATGTTCCAATGTGACAGTCATCAAGAAGGTTTAATATGAGGACGGAGTCCCCGAAGCAAACAGACATGAAACATGTTCAAGTGATAATACACTGTTAGATTCTATTTCATGCAAACAAATAGAAAAATTAAATTGAAGTAAAACAAAATAAAACCTAAATCTAACTGTAGCGTGGACAAACATTTGGTCAACTTTTACTCGTAAAGTGTCCAAACGTGTCATCCTAGTAGGGTAGCTGTTTATTGGAAGACCATTTAACTTTAGCATTTAATATTAGTTTCAACTGAAACGCCGTTGGCTAACAGCAGTGACCATTTTATGCCGGACGATCTTCCTGACACAACCTTCCTCTTTAATCCAGACTTGAGAGGCCACTAGGAGTAGTTTGACTTATTGACCGCCACTGCTGTGTCCTATCATGACGCATTGTTATATAAATCGTGGTATTTTAAGCATTTGCATAGTTTGGAGCTAAAAATTACACTCGAGTGCCAAACTCAATTAATTAAATACATCTGTAAATAACTAAATGTAGCACTGATTAATTAAAATTTGAAATAATTTATTCAGTAATTACAATTTTAAATATTTAATTATATACCATTTTATTTTAAATATTTAATTAATATTTTTTTAATTAATTCATTTGGCGCTCTGTTAAAATGTGACGTTTGAATATTTCCGTTTCAGTGTACTTTCCAGGGCACCGCGCAGTCATTGAGTGACATTTGTCTTCCCGTCCACGAGGGGGCGACTGGCCGCTAATAGTCAGCTCTCGAACCGAAGAGAAAACTTGAGAGAGCCAAGATGGCGGCGTCGTTGGTACGGTTTGTCCGCGGAGGTCTCGGAAGGAGCTTTAATAGTACGTTAACTATAAATTCATATACAGGCTGTAAATTGCAGTGATTCGTTTTAGCCTGCGTCCGTTTGCATGCTACCAGTACAGTGTCGTCTTCAGCTGTCAAATGCTCCGTGTTTGACCTTCGAGCTAGCTAATGCTACCTTTAGCCAGCTCTTGTGTAGCAGTGCGGATTCACTCGTCAGTACCTCTGTGATTGATCCTTTCTGTCTGTCCCTCCTCAGTTGCGAGGACGTCGTGTCTCCTGCAGCAGCAGACCAGACTGCAGGGCTCCAGCACCGAGACCAGACGTGAGTACACACTAACTCATCCTGCAGGGTAGTGTCGCTGCACCACCGAGCTGTTTGACTTTAGGACTAATAGCTGTCAAATGTTTGGGGACCCCAGACTTAGATAGGCATTAGGATTTGTTTTTACTCAACTAGTTAACAGGACGTTACTGTGGGAGTATGGAGCAGCAAATCATAGTTTGTACCTACGGACATGGTTGCAGTGACGGGTTGTTTTTGTCCCCGGGACTAAAATTACACAGCAACGTTTTACAGCT